>NW_027311901.1:115000-142500 GCF_040954645.1 Diabrotica undecimpunctata | reverse complement strand
AAGTTGGACTTCGAAATTCTACATTGTGGTTTAACTTACTTATGTTAGGGAATGTAAAATCTTTTTTTGAGATTATGTTGTGACTTGTAATTTGTTCTGAAACAATGAAATTTTGAAAATCTTTTGTGAAATTTTATAGATTGAATAAAGCGACTATTACTTTTATTTTGCTTTTGGTTTGCTCCCATTAATAAAGTAAACTGTACCTGTGTGTTAATATTTTTACTTATATCTTGATTTTGTTTGAATATTTGCTCCTTTCGGTTGATACATTTTTTTTTAAATTCTGAACTTTGGCAAGATGGTGCGAAAACTTGTACCCAACTACTTAAGGAAAGAGGAACTGGAATATGAACTCAAAATTCGTGGAGTGTCTACTGGCACTGTTGAGTCTATGAGGTCTAGTCTGTCTGATGCACTTAGTCGTGAGGCAGCAAATGAAAGCTTTAGATATCCTGAGCACCCATTCACCTTTTCACAGGATAAAACTGCAATCGAGACTAAACTTGCAGAGCTGAATACGGCTGTTGGAAAGTTTGCCGGAACTCCTACTTGTGCTGAGTCCTTGAGATTGCGGACACAGATTAACCATGTCTTGGGGAGAATTGATCTTATGGTATTGCCAACAGGTGATGATGCAGACGCAGCCCAGGTTGTTAAGTCAGACTTTCTTGCTGAGATTTTGAAGTTGTCACAGGATTTACATGATAAGCAGCATCCAATCGGATCTGGTTCGGTACCAGTAGCGCTCGATGTGATTTCGGTTTTAAATCAGTCTTTTCAGGCAGGGGTAGGACAAGTTCATGCTTCTTCTCCTGGAGCAATGTCACAAGCTGGTAATAATGTTCTTTCAGGGTCTGTCTCTAGTTTTTCTTCTGGGATGATACTTCCCCATAAATGGGGAATAGAAAAGTTTTCAGGTTCTGCTAGGGGTATGTCTATTTCTGCATTTTTTGAGATGGTGAATGAATTGAGTCTCGCTCGTCATGTACCAGATAGTATACTTTTGGAATCAGGTATAGATTTATTTTCGGATAAAGCCTATCAGTTTTATAAAGATGTTCGTCTACGTGTAGGGAGTTGGGCTGAATTAGTTGAAGAGTTTCGTAGGGAGTACCTGTCAGCTCACCATGGGGAAGCGCTTTTTGAAGAGCTTCGGAGGAGAACTCAGCATTCGTCTGAGACTATTGGA
This sequence comes from Diabrotica undecimpunctata, assembly GCF_040954645.1. Classification (NCBI taxonomy): domain Eukaryota; kingdom Metazoa; phylum Arthropoda; class Insecta; order Coleoptera; family Chrysomelidae; genus Diabrotica; species Diabrotica undecimpunctata. The sequence continues at coordinate 141,308 of NW_027311901.1, read as the reverse complement.
GTTTACTTGGCAATAATGAATAGTTACTTTAATCGCTTGCGTTGTCATGTTCCAGAGGAAGTTAAATTGTCTATAGTTATTAGGAATTTGCATCGGTTCTATCAAGATAGATTACGTGATCCTTTGCCAGGTACCTTGGAGGAACTTCGTGTTCTATGTCGCAGTATGGAGGAAAGACGTGATTGTATTAGGAACTATGTTGAACCGAATAGTAGGAAAATGAATACTTTGGAAAAGGACCTAGCTTATATCAGTGTGGATGCTGAAAGTTTTAGTAGTGTTAGTGAGGGTCCTGTTGCTTCATCTGAATCGGAGTCGGCTAGAGGAAAGTTTAGGACTTTAATCTGTTATCGTTGTAATAAGTCAGGCCATAAGGCAGTAGGGTGTCTAATGAAGAAGGAGGCTGTTCACTGTTTTAAGTGTAAGAAAGAAGGGTTTACAGTCAGAACTTGTCCTTCGTGTAATTCGGGAAACGGAAGGAAGCGCACCTAACTGGTCGAAGAGGTGTTGCCGACGTTGACTCGACCAACCTACGTCCTATTTTAGACTTTATTTTACATCATTCCGAAGGAGATGAACGTCCATATTTGAAAGTTAAAGTCTTAGGAAAGGAAATTTTGGGATTATTGGATTCTGGTGCTTCAAAGACCATTGTAGGAAGAACTGGTTGGAAATTTTTACAAAACTTGGGTTTAGAGTTGTATACTTCGAAGAAGACCGTTTGTAGAGTGGCGAATGGTCAGATGTGTGAATCGTTGGGGAAATGTTTAGTACCTTTCATGGTTAGGGATCGCTTGCGTGTCTTGCCAGTATTAGTTATTTTGGACGTACCGCACATTCTGATTTTAGGATCTGATTTTTGGCGTGTTATGGGTATCGTTCCAGATTTGAGGCATAACGAATGGTATTTTTCGGACGCTCCAGCAATGGTAGGTTCAGTGGATCATCTCCGAGGTCAAACTATTTTGACCGATGCAGAGAAGTCGCAATTGGAGGAAGTTATTAATAGAAGTCGTGAACTAATGGGCACTTCTCTTGGTTGTACTGATGTCACTGAGCATGTGATTGTTTGTAAATCTGCACCCATAAAACAACGTTACCATCCTGTATCCCCAGTAATCCAAAGCCATATTGATAAAGAGCTAGAAGATATGTTGGCGAAAGGAGTAGTGGAGCGATCGAATAGTGCTTGGTCGTCCCCGATTCTCTTGGTGAAGAAAAAGGTTCCAGAAGGTGAAGAACCAAAATGGAGGTTCTGCGTAGACTATCGAAAGCTCAATGCCGTAACAGAGAGAGATGGCTACCCATTACCGTACATCTCTAATATTTTAAATAAATTGAAGAACGCGCATTATCTTTCCACCATAGACATTAAGTCGGCGTATTGGCAGGTACCTGTTGCTAAGGCTTCCAGGCCTTATACTGCTTTTACGGTTCCTGGTCGAGGTCTTTTTCAGTTTTGCAGAATGCCTTTTGGATTACATAATGCCCCGGCTACATGGCAGAGGTTGATAGATCGTGTCCTCGGTCCGGAGTTGGAACCCTATGTTTTTACTTACTTGGATGACGTGGTCATCGTGACAAAGTCTATTGAAGAACATGTAAGGATCTTAGAGGAAGTCTTTAGACGCTTGAGAGAAGCTAAGTTAACCGTTAGCTGGGATAAATGTCAATTTTGTAGACCGGAACTAAAGTATTTGGGTCATGTGGTTGATAGGAATGGACTACATGTTGATGGTGATAAGGTCAAGGCTATGCTACGTATCCCAACACCCACATCCGTCAAGGAAGTTCGTAGCATCATAGGCACATTTTCCTGGTATCGAAGATTTATTCCTTCCTTTGCGACACTACTAGCTCCAATTACAGCGATATTGAAGAAAGGAAGAAAATTCAATTGGACCCCGAGTTGTGAAGAATCTTTTCAGAAAATAAAAGAATGTCTAGTTTCTGCTCCGATACTTAATTGTCCTGACTACAATTTGCCTTTTGTTGTCCAATGTGATGCCTCAGGATATGGAGTGGGCGCCGTGTTATTGCAGCCAGGCCCGGATGGTGACGAAGTAATTAGTTTCCTGAGCAGATCACTAACGCGTCAAGAAAGGAATTTTTCCACGACGGAACGGGAATGTTTAGCTGTGTTATGGGCAGTCGAAAAACTGCGTCCATATTTGGAGGGTGTTCCGTTTACGGTCGTGACTGATCACGCATTTCTCGTATGGCTTCAAAATTTGAAGGATCCTACTGGAAGATTAGCTCGATGGGCGGTAAGATTGCAACAATATGACTTTAAGATTGTGCATCGGAAAGGAAAAGAACATGTTGTCCCCGATTTGTTATATCGGTCAGTTCCCGTGCTTGATATGGTTGAAGAGGTTGTACCGCTTCCTAGTGGTGATAGTTGGTATGATAAACTTTGTAGAAAAATCGAGTCTAATCCCTTGAAGTATCCTCAGTGGAGAATGTCTGGTGGCAAACTTTATAAATACATCCGTCCCAGTCATGGATTTTTGGTCGAGGAAGTGGACAATTGGAAGGAAGTCGTTCCTAAGGGTCAACGATTGGAAGTGCTGAAGTTGTGTCATGATAGTCCTTTAGCAGGTCATATGGGGATCCTGAAAACTTATAAGCGTATTAACGAGAAGTATTTTTGGCCGAAACTGCGAAGTGATGTGTCTCGTTACGTTGGACGTTGCTCACTGTATGCCATGCATAAGGTGGAACAAGGTAAGCCCAAAGGCTTTATGACTCCTCAACCTAAAGCTACTCAACCTTGGGAGATAGTAGCAACCGATCTTATGGGACCTTTCCCAAGATCAACTCAAGGCTATAAGTTTATCTTAGTGGTAATGGATGTGTTTAGTAAATTTTCTTTGGTATTTCCGTTGCGATCCTCAAAAGCCGTGCATGTCGTTAAGAAAATAGAAGAAGAAGTTTTTCTCGTATTTGGAGTTCCACGTCTGTTACTATGTGATAATGGTGTCCAGTATACTTCGGGTATTTTCAAGAAAATGATGGAAACCTATGGTGTCTCAGTTCGTTATAATGCGTTGTATCATCCACAGTGCAATCCATCTGAACGCTATAACCGAACCCTTAAAACAATGATGGCAACTTATATAGCTGACAACCATAGGAAGTGGGATGAAAATTTGGCCAAACTAGCATGTGCTACGCGCACTGCATACCACGAGTCGACTGGTCAAGATCCCTACTTCATAAATTTCGGTCGGAAGATGGTAGTGGATGGACGAGATTTTTCCCGAAAGGACAAACTCGGAGACCCAGAGGACGAAGTAGCTAAAATGGGATATAATCGATCGCGTGGACTCCAGGAATTATTTGTTGATGTTAGAAAACGTTTAGATAAAGCTTCGGCTAAGTGTGAGAAGACCTATAATCTACGGAGACGTCCAGAGGAATTTCAGCCCCATCAGTCAGTATGGCGGAGAAATTTTGTGTTGTCAGATGCCGCTAAATATTTCACGAAAAAGTTAGCTCCTAGATGGATAGGACCCTACTTCGTGAAGAAGAAAGTTTCCCCCTGGACATATAGTTTAGAGGATGAAAATGGCAAGGATCAAGGTATTTGGAATATTAAGGATTTAAGGATTAGTAACCCGACTGGTGATCCCGATAGGATTTAGGTCGGAGTAGAACGGACTAGCAAAAGTTTTGTCTAGTCTAAGTAAATTTAGTTAGTCTTCTGAAATTGGTTGTATTTATTTTTTTTTGTTGTGTCCGTGAAGGATGACTGAGTGTTGGCTATGATCGGTTCTTAGGATGTATTTGGATGGTCAACCGATTCGTTTTTTTTGTGTTAGGTAGCCAATACGAAGTCGTAGGGTTGCGGTAGCCCTAATTTCTTTTGATTTATGGAATTGAATGTCACTTAGCTTTGGTCAGAAATATGTTGTCTTCGATGATATGGCGTTGGGATTTGTTTTGATGTTAGTAAGCCATTCTATTTAATTGGGATTTTTTCGAAGCCACATAATTATGTTTTGGTGAATCTTGTTGGATAATAGCTTAGTTTTGGATGATTCACTAAATTTCGTTGTATACGGATTTAAATTCTGAAAGACCTATCTCATTTTTATTTTAATGAACAATTGGAATTACACTACTGTTTCGGTAGATGTTTCTCGCAGTATCAGTAAGAGTGGAATGGTGGAGAGTTTCTTATGGACTCATGTTATGCGAGGTATAGTGAAGTACTAGCGATGCCCCAGAGCTGGGAGATCGCGAACAAGGGCAACATCCAGTAACCGACCTAATCAGTGTTGTCAGATTGACATTGGAATTTGAAACTATTCTACTTGATCTCATACGATGAGAGATGACTGTTGTGTGGAAGTGGAGTAAGTGTTGTAAGTAAGTTGTTGCTTTGTGCGTGTGGTTTGAGATTGGTATGTCTTTCGTTGTCCAAGTACTTGCGCATGGTGAAGACGGTGTGGATGATGATTGTGTTGTGGACTTCGCTCGGAGTTTAGGTAGTGCGTCGCTAGCGCGAGGGAAAATTTTCTTCGTCTAGTTTTTCCTCGTAAATTTCCCTCTGGGAAAGGAAGGTGTTGTTACGTTCCAAATTTAAAGTAGAAAGTCCCACCTCTATTTTATCAAAATTTAAATAATTCAGGACGTGTAAGAGCGGTTGCCTATAATATATTATAAGCAAGGTGGCGAAAATAAAATTAGTAATTTTCAAATAGGGGTAATGTCTGTCAAATTGTGCTAAAGTTAAGGGAACACGTCCTCTTTTTTGTGAAGAAACTAATTTAGATCGTTCTTTCTAGAGTTATCTTGGAAGAATTGGGATCATAAAATTGAAATTTTTGAATCTCGGTATTATTCGGTGACCTCCGTGTGTCAAGTTGTCAAGTGTTCGAAAGAGGACGGAAAGAAAGGGATTCTAGGTTTGACGGTGTTACTGAAAGGTTGGGCTAGATTAAAAACGGCATTTTGTTTTTTGCTTTTGCTGCTGTTCCATGTGGGATCTGGACTAGTCCGAACCGTGTGGATATTCAAGAGGATTTGCTGCCTTCGTGGAAGGGTTTTTTGGAATATCCACAATTTCGCTAAAAAAAAGCGGATCTACAGTACACGTGAATACCGGGAGTCGTATTTAGATCAAGAAATTAGCCTTAATCACGAGTCCAAATAGCCGACTACGCTTCGGTCCAATTTGGGATATTTCAAACCCCTAATCTGGCTAAGAAGGGTGAGTGTTAGAACATTTCGTTTTTAATTAATTAAAAAGTTGTAGTTATTTTTTTATCCCATCTCTAAAAAGCTATTCACATTTTTATCAGTTTTCATACATTCAAGTTCGGAGACAAGTTTTTTTTTGTATTGCTCCATTATCGCCAAAAGGCAGATAAACAAAGTGTTAAAATCAATATATTTAATTCCAAATAATTATTTTAGACACAGATGGTAATTATTGTTTTCTTGCTTCAGGGTTGGTTTGTTTGTTTTTTTTCCTGCTTCTTCTTCTTCGTATTTTTCCGTCTGGCTGTAATTTTTAACTTTTCAACATTGTCACACAAGTCTATGTACAGCGACAATCGTATGGGATTTTGGATTGAAGACACGCTGAACTGTAACTGGAATTCCACGCGGTGAAGTATATGAAAATTCGAGGTATGGATCGATAATTAATTTTCAACGGAAGATTTAAGCACCGTCTAATTTGTTTACGGGATACAATAGTTTTTTTTTAAAGATTATTTGCTGTTAGTTTTTATTTTCATATTTACAAATACTGTAACAGTTTTTTTTTAAAGATTATTTGCGGTTTATTTTATTAATTAAATATTTACACATACCTATTTTAATTTTGTGAACTGCGTCTAAGGGGGGGTTATATATTTGAGATTTATTTTTTTATATTAATTTCTGCGCACGCACTTGAGCTCACGTGGTGTCCTATTTGCGGTAATTATTTTTTTTTGGTTGGTATTGAACCGCACACCCCTTAGCGTCCGGTACTTTTTATACGTCTTACCTTTCATTTTGTTCTGTTAAATAGAAATAACTTATGAATTTTTGTTAGGCAAGTAGAAGCCGCATTTTTATATTATTTTTTTATTAAGCCTATGGTAAAGTTAAAAAGTTAAATAATATTGTAATATGCATTTATTTTCAACTATCTTGGGAATCTATTTATTAAAATTGACTAAATTCTAATCTGACAATTTCATTTATTTTTTTTTATTTATTCAGGTTGTATACTGTTACTTAGTATTTTAGTAGTAAACCTATTGGTAAGTTGGTGGTTTATTGAATAGTAACGTAGGGAAGGCTGTGGGCCAATTTACCTGGCGCCCCTGATATAACTTCGGATTTTTTTTTGTTTTGTGGACCGCACGACCATCTCCACTGTTTTGTCTAGCCGCGAGCCATTCCCAGACTGTCACCGTATAGTACTTTTCTTTCGGGGTGTACGTCTGATTTATATTTGGTTCATTTTGTAATTTTTTTATATAGATTCGGTTTTGTACGCCACAATACACTCACACACACACAAACACGCACACACGCACACACACATACATTCTTCACCTCTCGACTCCTACCCATTAGTCGCCTCTTACGACAGGCAGGGCCTTCTTGCCACGGCCGTGTTCTCATCTCTGCGAGCCGATCGGACACACACACACACTGACACACACACATACACACACACACACACTCACACACGCACGCACACACGCACAGACACACATACACTCTTTACCTCTCGACTCCTACCCATTATTCTCCTCTTACGACAGGCAGGGAATTCTTGCCACGGCCGTGTTCTTATCTCTGCAACCCGAACGGACACACACACATACTCACACACGCACACGCACACGCACACACTCTCCACCTCTCCACTCCTATCCATTAGTCGCCTCTTACGACAGGCAGGGCCTTCTTGCCTCGGCCGTGTTCTTATTTCTGCAAGCCGAACGGACACACACACATACTCACACACACACACACACGCACACACGCACACACACATACACTCTTCACCTCTCGACTCTTACCTATTAGTCGCCTCTTACGATAGGCAGGGCCTTCTTGCCTCGGTCGTGTTCTTATTTCTGCAAGCCGAACTAACACACACACATACTCACACACGCACACACAGACGCACACACGCACACACACACATACACTCTTCACCTCCCGACTCCTACTTATTAGTCGCCCCTTACAAGAGGCAGATCCTTCTTGCCTCGGCCGTATTCTTATCTCTGCAAGCCAAACGGACACACACACATACACACACACTCACACACGCACACACACGCACACAGGCACACACACACACACATACACTCTTCACCTCTCGACTCCTACCCATTAGTCGCCTCTTACGACAGGCAGGGCCTTCTTGCCACGGCCGTGTTCTTATCTCTGCGAGCCGACCGCACACACACACACTCACACACACACACATACACACACACTTACACGCACACAGGCACACACGCACACAAGCACACGCACACGCAAACGCACACGCACACACTCTCCACCTCTCGACTCCTATCCATTAGTCGCCTCTTAATACAGGCAGGGCCACGGACGTATTCTTGTCTCTGCGGGCCGAACGGACACACACACACTCACACACACATACACTCTTAACCTCTCGACTCCTACCCATTAGTCGCCTCTTACGATATTCAGGGACTTCTTGCCACGGACGTATTCTTATCTCTGCAAGCCGAACGGACACACACACATACTCACACACGCGCACACACACGCACACACGCACACACACATACACTCTTCACCTCTCGACTCCTACCTATTAGTCGCCCCTTACAACAGGCAGGGCCTTCTTGCCACAGCCATGTTCTTATCTCTGCGAGCCGAACGGACATACACACACACTCACACACACACGCACGCTCACACGCAGACACACACACGCACACACGCACACGCACACGCACACTCACACACTCTCCACCTCTCGACTCCTACCTATTAGTCGCATCTTACGACAGGCAGGGCCTTCTTGCCTCGACCGTGTTCTTATCTCTGCAAGCCGAACGGACCCACACACATACTCACACACGCACACACACACGCACACACGCACACACACATACACTCTTCACCTCTCGACTCCTACCTATTAGTCGCCTCTTACGATAGGCAGGGCCTTCTTGCCTCGGTCGTGTTCTTATTTCTGCAAGCCGAACTAACACACACACATACTCACACACGCACACACACACGCACGCACATACACTCTTCACCTGTCGACTCCTACCCATTAGTCGCCTCCTACGACAGGCAGGAACTTCTTGCCACGGCCGAGTTCTTATCTCTGTGAGCCGAACGGACACACACACTGACACACACACGCACGCACACACACACACCCACACACAAATACACTCTTCACCTCTCGACTCCTACCCATTAGTCGCCTCTTACGAAAGGCAGGGCCTTCTTGCCACAGCCGTGTTCTTATCTCTGCAAGCCGAACGGACACACACACATACTCACACACGCACACACAAATACACACGCACACATTCACACCCACACACACATACACTCTTCACCTCTCGACTCCTACCTATTAGTCGCCTCTTACGACAGGCAGGGCCTTCTTGCCTCGGCCGTGTTCTTATCTCTGCAAGCCGAACGGACACACACACACATACTCACATACGCACACACACACGCACACACGCAAACACACACATACACTCTTCACCTCTCGACTCCTACCTATTAGTCGCCTCTTACGACAGGCAGGGCCTTCTTGCTTCGGCCGTATTCTTATCTCTGCAAGCCGAACGGACACACACACATACTCACACACGCGCACACACACGCACACACGCACACACACATACAATCTTCACCTCTCGACTCCTACCTATTAGTCGCCCCTTACAACAGGCAGGGCCTTCTTGCCACAGCCATGTTCTTATCTCTGCGAGCCGAACGGACATACACACACACTCACACACACACGCACGCTCACACGCAGACACACACACGCACACACGCACACGCACACGCACACTCACACACTCTCCACCTCTCGACTCCTACCTATTAGTCGCATCTTACGACAGGCAGGGCCTTCTTGCCTCGACCGTGTTCTTATCTCTGCAAGCCGAACGGACCCACACACATACTCACACACGCACACACACACGCACACACGCACACACACATACACTCTTCACCTCTCGACTCCTACCTATTAGTCGCCTCTTACGATGGGCAGGGCCTTCTTGCCTCGGTCGTGTTCTTATTTCTGCAAGCCGAACTAACACACACACATACTCACACACGCACACACACACGCACACACATACACTCTTCACCTGTCGACTCCTACCCATTAGTCGCCTCCTACGACAGGCAGGAACTTCTTGCCACGGCCGAGTTCTTATCTCTGTGAGCCGAACGGACACACACACTGACACACACACGCACGCACACACACACACCCACACACAAATACACTCTTCACCTCTCGACTCCTACCCATTAGTCGCCTCTTACGAAAGGCAGGGCCTTCTTGCCACGGCCGTGTTCTTATCTCTGCAAGCCGAACGGACACACACACATACTCACACACGCACACACAAATACACACGCACACATTCACACCCACACACACATACACTCTTCACCTCTCGACTCCTACCTATTAGTCGCCTCTTACGACAGGCAGGGCCTTCTTGCCTCGGCCGTGTTCTTATCTCTGCAAGCCGAACGGACACACACACATACTCACATACGCACACACACACGCACACACGCACACACACACATACACTCTTCACCTCTCGATTCCTACCTATTAGTCGCCACTTACGATAGGCAGGGCCTTCTTGCCTCGGTCGTGTGCTTATTTCTGCAAGCCGAACTAACACACACACATACTCACACACGCACACACACACGCACACACGCACACACACACACATACACTCTTCACTTCCCGACTCCTACTTATTAGTCGCCCCTTACAAGAGGCAGATCCTTCTTGCCTTGGCCGTATTCTTATCTCTGCAGCCAAACAAACACACACACATACACACACACTCACAAACGCACACACACGCACACACACACACACACACACATACACTCTTCACCTCTCGACTCCTACCCATTAGTCGCCTCTTACAACAGGCAGGGCCTTCTTGCCACGGCCGTGTTCTTATCTCTACGAGCCGACCCCACACACACACACTCACACACACATACACACACATTTTCACGCACACAGGCACACACGCATACACGCACACGCAAACGCACACGCACACGCACACGCACACACTCTCCACCTCTCGACTCCTACCTATTAGTCGAATCTTACGACAGGCTGGGCCTTCTTGCCTCGGCCGTGTTCTTATCTCTGCAAGCCGAACCGACAGATATACATACTTACACACGCACACACACACGCACACACGCACACACACATGCACTCTTCACCTCTCGACTCCTACCTATTAGTCGCCCCTTACAACAGGCAGGGCCTTCTTGCCACAGCCATGTTCTTATCTCTGCGAGCCGAACGGACATACACACACACTCACACACACACGCACGCTCACACGAAGATACAAACACGCACACACGCACACGCACACGCACACGCACACACTTTCCACCTCTCGACTCCTACATATTAGTCGCCTCTTACGACAGGCAGGGCCTTCTTGCCTCGGCCGTGTTCTTATCTCTGCAAGCCGAACGGACACACACACATACTTACACACGCACACACACACGCACACACGCACACACACGTACACTTTTCACCTCTCGACTCCTACCAATTAGTCGCCTCTTACGATAGGCATGTCCTTCTTGCCTCGGCCGTATTCTAATCTCTGCGAGCCGAACGGACACACACATACATACACACACACACTTACACACGCACACACAAACGATCACACACACACACATACATTCTTCACCTCTCGGCTCCTACCCATTAGTCGCCTCTTACGACAGGCAGGGCCTTCTTGCCACGGCCGTGTTCTTATCTCTGCGAGCCGACCGCACACACACACACACTTACACGCACACAGGCACACACGCACACACACACACGCACACGCACACGCACACGCACACACTCTCCACCTCTCCACTCCTACCTATTAGTCGCCTCTTAGGACAGGCAGAACCTTCTTGCCTCGGCCGTGTTCTTATCTCTGCAAGCCAAACGGACATACACACATACACACACACTCACACACGCACACTCACGCACACAGGCACACACACACACATACATTCTTCACCCCTCGGCTCCTATCCATTAGTCGCTTCTTACGACATTTAGGGACTTTTTGACACGGACGTATTCTTATCTCTGCAAGCCGAACGGACACACACACATACCTACACACGCACACACACACGCACACACGCACACACACGTACACTCGTCACCTCTCGACTCCTACCAATTAGTCGCCTCTTACGATAGGCAGGGCCTTCTTGCCTCGGCCGTGTTCTTATCTCTGCAAGCCAAACGGACATACACACATACACACACACTCACACACGCACACTCACGCACACAGGCACACACACACATACATTCTTCACCTCTCGGCTCCTACTTATTAGTCGCCTCTTACGACAGGCAGGGCCTTCTTGCCACGGCCGTGTTCTTATCTCTGCGAGCCTACCGCACACACACACACTTACACGCACACAGGCACACACGCACACACACACACGCACACGCACACGCACACGCACACACTCTCCACCTCTCGACTCCTATCCATTAGTCGCCTCTTACGACATTCAGGGACTTCTTGCCACGGACGTATTCTTATCTCTGCAAGCCGAACGGACACACTCACATACACACGCACGCTCACACGCAGACACACACACGCACACACGCACACGCACACGCACACACTCTCCACCTCTCTACTCCTACCTATTAGTCGCCTCTTAGGACAGGCAGGGCCTTCTTGCCTCGGCCGTGTTCTTATCTCTGCAAGCCGAACGGACACACACCTACTTACACACGCACACACACACGCACACACATACACTCTTAACCTCTCGACTCCTACCCATTAGCCGCCTCTTACGACATTCAGAGACTTCTTGTCACGGACGTATTCTTATCTCTGCAAGCCGAACGGACACACACACATACTCACACACGCGCACACACACGCACACACGCACACACACATAAACTCTTCACCTCTCGACTCCTACCTATTAGTCGCCCCTTACAACAGGCAGGGCCTTCTTGCTACAGCCGTATTCTTATCTATGCAAGCCGAACGGACACACACACCCATACACACACACACACACACACACTTACACACGCACAAACACATACACACGTACACACAAACGAACACACGCACACACACAAGTACACTCTTCATCTCTCGACTCCTATCCATTAGTCGCTCCTTACAGCAAGCATGGCCTTCTTGCCTCGGCCGTGTTCTTATCTCTGCAAGCCGAACGGACACACACACATACTCACACACGCACACACACGCACACACGCACACACACACATACACTCTTCACCTCTCGACTCCTACCTATTAGTCGCCTCTTACGATAGGCAGGGCCTTCTTGCCTCGGTCGTGTTCTTATTTCTGCAAGCCGAACTAACACACACACATACTCATACACGCACACACACGCACACAGGCACACACACACATACACTCTTCACCTCTCGACTCCTACCCATTAGTCGCCTCTTACGACAGGCAGGGCCTTCTTGCCACGGCCGTGTTCTTATCTCTGCGAGTCGACCGCACACACACACACTCACACACACACATACACACACACTTACACGCACACAGGCACACACGCACACATGCAGACGCACACGCACACGCACACGCACACACTCTCCATCTCTCGACTCCTATCCATTAGTCGCCTCTTAAGACAGGCAGGACCTTCTTGCCACGGACGTATTCTTATCTCTGCGGGCCGAACGGACACACACACACTCACACACACCCACACACATACACTCTTAACCTCTCGACTCCTACCCATTAGTCGCCTCTTACGATATTCAGGGACTTCTTGCCACGGACGTATTCTTATCTCTGCAAGCCAAACGGACACACACACATACTCACACACGCGCACGCACACGCACACACGCACACACACATACACTCTTCACCTCTCGACTCCTACCTATTAGTCGCCCCTTACAACTGGCAGGGTCTTCTTGCCACAGCCATGTTCTTATCTCTGCGAGCCGAACGGACATACACACACACTCACACACACACGCACGCTCACACGCAGACACACAGACGCACACACGCACACCCACACGCACACTCACACACTCTCCACCTCTCGACTCCTACCTATTAGTCGCCTCTTACGACAGGCAGGGCCTTCTTGCCTCGGCCGTGTTCTTATCTCTGCAAGCCGAACGGATACACACACATACTCACACACGCACACACACACGCACACACGCACACACACACATACACTCTTCACCTCTCGACTCCTACCTATTAGTCGCCTCTTACGATAGGCAGGGCCTTCTTGCCTCGGTCGTGTTCTTATTTCTGCAAGCCGAACTAACACACACACATACTCACACACGCACACACATACGCACACACATACACACACACATACACTCTTCACCTGTCGACTCCTACCCATTAGTCGCCTCCTACGACAGGCAGGAACTTCTTGCCACGGCCGAGTTCTTATCTCTGTGAGCCGAACGGACACACACACTGACACACACACGCACGCACACACACACACACACACAAATACACTCTTCACCTCTCGACTCCTACCCATTAGTCGCCTCTTACGAAAGGCAGGGCCTTCTTGCCACGGCCGTGTTCTTATCTCTGCAAGCCGAACGGACACACACACATACTCACACACGCACACACACACACACGCACACAGGCACACACACACACATACACTCTTCACCTCTCGGCTCCTACCCATTAGTCGCCTCTTACGACAGGCAGGGCCTTCTTGCCACGGCCGTGTTCTTATCTCTGCGAGCCTACCGCACACACACACACACTAACACGCACACAGGCACACACGCACACACACATACGCACACGCACACGCACACACTCTCCACCTCTCGACTCCTACCCATTAGTCGCCTCTTACGAAAGGCAGGGCCTTCTTGCCACGGCCGTGTTCTTATCTCTGCAAGCCGAACGGACACACACACATACTCACACACGCACACACACACACACGCACACAGGCACACACACACACATACATTCTTCACCTCTCGACTCCTACCCATTAGTCGCCTCTTACGATAGGCAGGGCCTTCTTGCCTCGGTCGTGTTCTTATTTCTGCAAGCCGAACTAACACACACACATATTCACACACGCACACACATACGCACACACATACACACACACACATACACTCTTCACCTGTCGACTCCTACCCATTAGTCGCCTCCTACGACAGGCAGGAACTTCTTGCCACGGCCGAGTTCTTATCTCTGTGAGCCGAACGGACACACACATACATACACACACACACACTTACACACGCACACACAAGGGAACAAACACACACACATACACATTTTTTATCTCTCGACTCCTACCAATTAGTCGCTCCTTACAGCAAGCATGGCCTTCTTGCCACGGCCGTATTCTGATCTATGCAAGCCGAACGGACACACACACCCATACACACACACACACTTACACACGCACAAACACATACACACGTACACACAAACGAACACACGCACACACACAAGTACATTCTTCACCTCTCGACTCCTATCCATTAGTCGCTCCTTACAGCAAGCATGGCCTTCTTGCCTCGGCCGTGTTCTTATCTCTGCAAGCCGAACGGACACACACACATACTCACACACGCACACACACACGCACACACGCACACACACACATACACTCTTCACCTCTCGACTCCTACCTATTAGTCGCCTCTTACGATAGGCAGGGCCTTCTTGCCTCGGTCGTGTTCTTATTTCTGCAAGCCGACCGCACACACACACTCACACACACATACACACACACTTACACGCACACAGGCACACACGCACACATGCAGACGCACACGCACACGCACACACTCTCCACCTCTCGACTCCTATCCATTAGTCGCCTCTTAAGACAGGCAGGGCCTTCTTGCCACGGACGTATTCTTATCTCTGCGGGCCGAACGGACACACACACACTCACACACACGCACGCTCACACGCAGACACACACACGCACACACGCACACCCACACGCACACTCACACACTCTCCACCTCTCGACTCGTACCTATTAGTCGCCTCTTACGACAGGCAGGGCCTTCTTGCCTCGGCCGTGTTCTTATCTCTGCAAGCCGAACGGACACACACACATACTCACACACGCACACACACACACATACACGCACACACACATACACTCTTCACCTCTCGACTCCTACCTATTAGTCGCCTCTTACGATAGACAGGGCCTTCTTGCCTCGGTCGTGTTCTTATTTCTGCAAGCCGAACTAACACACACACATACTCACACACGCACACACATACGCACACACATACACACACACATACACTCTTCACCTGTCGACTCCTACCCATTAGTCGCCTCCTACGACAGGCAGGAACTTCTTGCCACGGCCGAGTTCTTATCTCTGTGAGCCGAACGGACACACACACTGACACACACACGCACGCACACACACACACACAAATACACTCTTCACCTCTCGACTCCTACCCATTAGTCGCCTCTTACGAAAGGCAGGGCCTTCTTGCCACGGCCGTGTTCTTATCTCTGCAAGCCGAACGGACACACACACATACTCACACACGCACACACACACACGCACACAGGCACACACACATACACATACACTCTTCACCTCTCGGCTTTTACCCATTAGTCGCCTCTTACGACAGGCAGGGCCTTCTTGCCACGGCCGTGTTCTTATCTCTGCGAGCCTACCGCACACACACACACACTTACACGCACACAGGCACACACGCACACACACACACGCACACGCACACGCACACGCACACACTCTCCACCTCTCGACTCCTACCCATTAGTCGCCTCTTACGAAAGGCAGGGCCTTCTTGCCACGGCCGTGTTCTTATCTCTGCAAGCCGAGCGGACACACACACATACTCACACACGCACACACACACACACACGCACACAGGCACACACACACATACATTCTTCACCTCTCGACTCCTACCCATTAGTCTTCCCATTTCTGCAAGCCGAACTAACACACACACACATATTCACACACGCACACACATACGCACACACATACACACACACATACACTCTTCACCTGTCGACTCCTACCCATTAGTCGCCTCCTACGACAGGCAGGAACTTCTTGCCACGGCCGAGTTCTTATCTCTGTGAGCCGAACGGACACACACATACATACATACACACACTTACACACGCACACACAAGGGAACAAACACACACACACATACACATTTTTTATCTCTCGACTCCTACCAATTAGTCGCTCCTTACAGCAAGCATGGCCTTCTTGCCACGGCCGTATTCTGATCTATGCAAGCCGAACGGACACACACCCATACACACACACACACTTACACACGCACAAACACATACACACGTACACACAAACGAACACACGCACACACACAAGTACATTCTTCATCTCTCGACTCCTATCCATTAGTCGCTCCTTACAGCAAGCATGGCCTTCTTGCCTCGGCCGTGTTCTTATCTCTGCAAGCCGAACGGACACACACACATACTCACACACGCACACACACACGCACACACGCACACACACACATACACTCTTCACCTCTCGACTCCTACCTATTAGTCGCCTCTTACGATAGGCAGGGCCTTCTTGCCTCGGTCGTGTTCTTATTTCTGCAAGCCGAACTAACACACACACATACTCATACACGCACACACACGCACACAGGCACACACACACATACACTCTTCACCTCTCGACTCCTACCCATTAGTCGCCTCTTACGACAGGCAGGGCCTTCTTGCCACGGCCGTGTTCTTATCTCTGCGAGCCGACCGCACACACACACACTCACACACACACATACACACACACTTACACGCACACAGGCACACACGCACACATGCAGACGCACACGCACACGCACACACTCTCCACCTCTCGACTCCTATCCATTAGTCGCCTCTTAAGACAGGCAGGGCCTTCTTGCCACGGACGTATTCTTATCTCTGCGGGCCGAACGGACACACACACACTCACACACACACGCACGCTCACACGCAGACACACACACGCACACACGCACACCCACACGCACACTCACACACTCTCCACCTCTCGACTCCTACCTATTAGTCGCCTCTTACGACAGGCAGGGCCTTCTTGCCTCGGCCGTGTTCTTATCTCTGCAAGCCGAACGGACACACACACATACTCACACACGCACACACACACATACACGCAAACACACATACACTCTTCAGCTCTCGACTCCTACCTATTAGTCGCCTCTTACGATAGGCAGGGCCTTCTTGCCTCGGTCGTGTTCTTATTTCTGCAAGTCGAACTAACACACACACATACTCACACACGCACACACATACGCACACACATACACACACATACACTCTTCACCTGTCGACTCCTACCCATTAGTCGCCTCCTACGACAGGCAGGAACTTCTTGCCACGGCCGAGTTCTTATCTCTGTGAGCCGAACGGACACACACACTGATACACACACGCACGCACACACACACACACACACAAATACACTCTTCACCTCTCGACTCCTACCCATTAGTCGCCTCTTACGACAGGCAGGGCCTTCTTGCCACGGCCGTGTTCTTATCTCTGCGAGCCGACCGCACACACACACACTCACACACACACATACACACACACTTACACGCACACAGGCACACACGCACACATGCAGACGCACACGCACACGCACACACTCTCCACCTCTCGACTCCTATCCATTAGTCGCCTCTTAAGACAGGCAGGGCCTTCTTGCCACGGACGTATTCTTATCTCTGCGGGCCGAACGGACACACACACACTCACACACACACGCACGCTCACACGCAGACACACACACACGCACACGCACACGCACACGCACACACTCTCCACCTCTCGACTCCTACCCATTAGTCGCCTCTTACGAAAGGCAGGGCCTTCTTGCCACGGCCGTGTTCTTATCTCTGCAAGCCGAGCGGACACACACACATACTCACACACGCACACACACACACACACGCACACAGGCACACACACACACATACATTCTTCACCTCTCGACTCCTACCCATTAGTCGCCTCTTACGATAGGCAGGGCCTTCTTGCCTCGGTCGTGTTCTTATTTCTGCAAGCCGAACTAACACACACACACATATTCACACACGCACACACATACGCACACACATACACACACACATACACTCTTCACCTGTCGACTCCTACCCATTAGTCGCCTCCTACGACAGGCAGGAACTTCTTGCCACGGCCGAGTTCTTATCTCTGTGAGCCGAACGGACACACACATACATACATACACACACTTACACACGCACACACAAGGGAACAAACACACACACACATACACATTTTTTATCTCTCGACTCCTACCAATTAGTCGCTCCTTACAGCAAGCATGGCCTTCTTGCCACGGCCGTATTCTGATCTATGCAAGCCGAACGGACACACACCCATACACACACACACACTTACACACGCACAAACACATACACACGTACACACAAACGAACACACGCACACACACAAGTACATTCTTCATCTCTCGACTCCTATCCATTAGTCGCTCCTTACAGCAAGCATGGCCTTCTTGCCTCGGCCGTGTTCTTATCTCTGCAAGCCGAACGGACACACACACATACTCACACACGCACACACACACGCACACACGCACACACACACATACACTCTTCACCTCTCGACTCCTACCTAATAGTCGCCTCTTACGATAGGCAGGGCCTTCTTGCCTCGGTCGTGTTCTTATTTCTGCAAGCCGAACTAACACACACACATACTCATACACGCACACACACGCACACAGGCACACACACACATACACTCTTCACCTCTCGACTCCTACCCATTAGTCGCCTCTTACGACAGGCAGGGCCTTCTTGCCACGGCCGTGTTCTTATCTCTGCGAGCCGACCGCACACACACACACTCACACACACACATACACACACACTTACACGCACACAGGCACACACGCACACATGCAGACGCACACGCACACGCACACACTCTCCACCTCTCGACTCCTATCCATTAGTCGCCTCTTAAGACAGGCAGGGCCTTCTTGCCACGGACGTATTCTTATCTCTGCGGGCCGAACGGACACACACACACTCACACACACACGCACGCTCACACGCAGACACACACACGCACACACGCACACCCACACGCACACTCACACACTCTCCACCTCTCGACTCCTACCTATTAGTCGCCTCTTACGACAGGCAGAGCCTTCTTGCCTCGGCCGTGTTCTTATCTCTGCAAGCCGAACGGACACACACACATACTCACACACGCACACACACACATACACGCAAACACACATACACTCTTCACCTCTCGACTCCTACCTATTAGTCGCCTCTTACGATAGGCAGGGCCTTCTTGCCTCGGTCGTGTTCTTATTTCTGCAAGTCGAACTAACACACACACATACTCACACACGCACACACATACGCAAACACATACACACACATACACTCTTCACCTGTCGACTCCTACCCATTAGTCGCCTCCTACGACAGGCAGGAACTTCTTGCCACGGCCGAGTTCTTATCTCTGTGAGCCGAACGGACACACACACTGATACACACACGCACGCACACACACACACACAAATACACTCTTCACCTCTCGACTCCTACCCATTAGTCGCCTCTTACGAAAGGCAGGTCCTTCTTGCCTCGGCCGTGTTCTTATCTCTGCAAGCCGAACGGACACACACACATACTCACACACGCACACACACACACACACGCACACAGGCACACACACACACACACATACACTCTTCACCTCTCGACTCCTACCTATTAGTCGCCTCTTACGATAGGCAGGGCCTTCTTGCCTCGGCCGTGTTCTTATTTCTGCAAGCCGAACTAACACACACACATACTCACACACCCACACACATACGCACACACATACACACACACATACACTCTTCACCTGTCGACTCCTACCCATTAGTCGCCTCCTACGACAGGCAGGAACTTCTTGCCACGGCCGAGTTCTTATCTCTGTGAGCCGAACGGACACACACACTGATACACACACGCACGCACACACACACACACACAAATACACTCTTCACCTCTCGACTCCTACCCATTAGTCGCCTCTTACGAAAGGCAGGTCCTTCTTGCCTCGGCCGTGTTCTTATCTCTGCAAGCCGAACGGACACACACAAATACTCACACACGCACACACACACGCACACACGCAAACACACATACACTCTTCACCTCTCGACTCCTACCTATTAGTCGCCTCTTACGATAGGCAGGGCCTTTTTGCCTCGGTCGTGTTCTTATTTCTGCAAGCCGAACTAATACACACACATACTCACACACGCACACACACACGCACACACGCACACACACACATACACTCGTCACCTCCCGACTCCTACTTATTAGTCGCCCCTTACAAGAGGCACATCCTTCTTGCCTCGGCCGTATTCTTATCTCCGCAGCCAAACGGACACACACACATACACACACACTCACACACGCACACACACGCACACAGGCACACACACACACACATACACTCTTCACCTCTCGACTCCTACCCATTAGTCGCCTCTTACGACAGGCAGGGCCTTCGTGCCACGGCCGTGTTCTTATCTCTGCGAGCCGACCGCACACACACATACTCACACACACACACACATACACACACACTTACACGCACACACGCACACACGCACACGCAAACGCACACGCACACGCACACGCACACACTCTCCATCTCTCGACTCCTATCCATTAGTCGCCTCTTAAGACAGGCAGGGCCTTCTTGCCACAGACGTATTCTTATCTCTGCAGGCCGAACGGACACACACACACTCACACACACACACATACACTCTTAACCTCTCGACTCCTACCCATTAGTCGCCTCTTACGACATTCAGGGACTTCTTGCCACAGACGTATTCTTATCTCTGCGAGCGGAACGGATATACACACACACTCACACACACACGCACGCTCACACGTGCGACTCTCGACTCCTACCTATTAGTCGCCTATAACGACAGGCAGGGCCTTCTTGCCTCGGCCGTGTTCTTATCTCTGCAAGCCGAACGGACACACACACACACATACTTACACACGCACACACACACGCACACACGCACACACGCACACACACATACACTCTTCACCTCTCGACTCCAACCTATTAGTCGCCCCTTACAACATGCAGGGTCTTCTTGCCACAGCCATGTTCTTATCTCTGCGAGCCGAACGGACATACACACACACACTGACACACACATACACACACACACTCACACACGCACGCACACACGCACAGACATACATACACTCTTCGCCTCTCGACTCCTACCCATTATTCTTCTCTTACGACAGGCAGGGCCTTCTTGCCTCGGCCGTATTCTTATCTCTGCAAGCCAAACGGACACACACACATATACACACACACTCACACACGCACAAACACACGCGCACACACACACACACACACATACACTCTTCTCCTCTCGACTCCTATTCATTAGTCGCCTCTTACGACAGGCAGGGACTTCTTGCCACGGCCGTGTTCTTATCTCTGCAAGCCGAACGGACACACACACACTCACACACACACACGCACACACGCACACACACACACACACAAATACACTCTTCACCTCTCGACTCCTACCCATTAGTCGCCTCTTACGACAGGCATGGACTTATTGCCTCGGCCGTATTCTAATCTCTGCGAGCCGAACGGACACACACCTACTCACACACGCACACACACACACACGCACACACACATACACCCTTCACCTCTCGACTCCTACCCATTAGTCGCATCTTACGACAGGCAGGAACTTCTTGCCACGGCCGAGTTCTTTTCTCTGTGAGCCGAACGGACACACACATACATACACACACACACACTTACACACGCACACACAAAGGAACAAACACACACACACATACAATCTATATCTCTCGACTCCTACCAATTAGTCTCTCCTTACAGCAAGCATGGCCTTCTTGCCACGGCCGTATTCTTATCTCTGCAAGCCGAACGGACACACACACATACTCACACACTCACACACACACGCACACACGCACACACACATACACTCTTCACCTCTCGACTCCTACCTATAAGTCGCCTCTTACGATAGGCAGGGCCTTCTTGCCTCGGTCGTGTTCTTATTTCTGCAAGCCGAACTAACACATGTGATGGGTAGCTCTTTCGGGGCGACAGACTCAGTAAAACACAGGTTTGAAATAAAAATAAATCTATTAATTTAGTATATACAATAAATAAAAATTAAAAAAAGGAATTCTACGTTGTATACTTATAAAACAAAAACAAAATGAATTCTACGTTTCCGTCTGGGTCCCGCGATGAATGAATTCCCCGGCAAACGTCTATAAAAGAAAAGAAATTAATTAGTACTACTAATATACTCGCTTTCGCTTCAATTCAGCGAAAGCTCCGAATATGCTCGCAAACAAAATATTTAGCTGTGCAGACCCGCGGCAATGTTCAATACACAATGCCAACGGGTTCCGCTTGGCTAAGGACAGAGTATGATCCTCAATACGGAAATCTCTGTCCCGGTTGGTTCTGTGCAGATCCACGGTAATGCTCAATACGCAATACCGATGGGTTTCGCTTGGTTAGGGACAGAGTATGATCCTCAATACGGAACTATCTCTGTCCAAAATGGCTCGCTGGTTCACTACACCGGCGAGTCAGGGAGCCTAGAGCGCTAGCTACAAGACTGTCTAATTCCGCTATTCACACGCCTTAAATAGCCGTTTGAATCCCACTACGCCGTCAGGTTGTAGAAGCGGATGCGCAAATATTGGTACTCCCACGGTTCGAACTGTTAAACGATCAGAGCATCGTTACACACACACATACTCACACACGCACACACACACACGCACACACATACACACACATAAACTCTTCACCTGTCGACTCCTACCCATTAGTCGCCTCCTACGACAGGCAGGAACTTCTTGCCACGGCCGAGTTCTTATCTCTGTGAGCCGAACGGACACACACACTGACACACACACGCACGCACACACACACACACACACACACAAATACACTCTTCACCTCTCGACTCCTACCCATTAGTCGCCTCTTACGAAAGGCAGGGCCTTCTTGCCACGGCCGTGTTCTTATCTCTGCAAGCCGAACGGACACACACATACTCACACACGCACACACACACACACGCACACAGGCACACACACACATACACTCTTCACCTCTCGACTCCTACCTATTAGTCGCCTCTTACGACAGGCAGGGCCTTCTTGCCTCGGCCGTGTTCTTATCTCTGCAAGCCCAACATACACACACATATACTCACACACGCACACACACACGCACACACGCACACACACACATACACTCTTCACCTCTCGACTCCTACCTATTAGTCGCCTCTTACGATAGGCAGGGCCTTCTTGCCTCGGTCGTGTTCTTATTTCTGCAAGCCGCACTAACACACACACATACTCACACACGCACACACACACGCACACACGCACACACACATACACTCTTCACCTCCCGACTCCTACTTATTAGTCGCCCCTTACAAGAGGCAGATCATTCTTGCCTCGGCCGTATTCTTATCTCTGCAGCCAAACGGACACACACACATACACACACACTCACACACGCACACACACGCACACAGGCACACACATACACACATACACTCTTCACCTCTCGACTCCTACCCATTAGTCGCCTCTTACGACAGGCAGGGCCTTCTTGCCACGGCCGTGTTCTTATCTCTGCGAGCCGACCGCACACACACACACTCACACACACACATACACACACACTTACACGCATACAGGCACACACGCAAACACGCACACGCAAACGCACACGCACACGCACACACTCTCCACCTCTCGACTCCTATCCATTAGTCGCCTCTTAAGACAGGCAGGGCCTTCTTGCCACGGACGTATTCTTATCTCTGCAGGCCAAACGGACACACACACACTCACACATACACACATACACTCTTAACCTCTCGACTCCTACCCATTAGTCGCCTCTTACGACATTCAGGGACTTCTTGCCACGGACGTATTCTTATCTCTGCGAGCCGAACAGACATACACACACACTCACACACACACGCACGCTCACACGCAGACACACACACGCACACACGCACACGCACACGCACACGCACACACTCTATACCTCTCGACTCCTACCTATTAGTCGCCTCTTACGACAGGCAGGGCCTTCTTGCCTCGGTCGTGTTCTTATTTCTGCAAGCCGAATTAACACACACACATACTCACACACGCACACACACACGCACACACACACATACACTCTACACCTCCCGACTCCTACTTATTAGTCGCCTCTTACAAGAGGCAGATCCTTCTTGCCTCGGCCGTATTCTTATCTCTGCAGCCAAACGGACACACACACATACACATACACTCACACACGCACACACACGCACACAGGCACACACACACACACACATACACTCTTCACCTCTCGACTCCTACCCATTAGTCGCCTCTTACGACAGGCAGGGCCTTCTTGCCACGGCCGTGTTCTTATCTCTGCGAGCCGACCGCACACACACACACTCACACACACATACACACACACTTACACGCACACAGGCACACACGCACACACGCACACGCAAACGCACACGTACACGCACACGCACACACCCTCCACCTCTCGACTCCTATCCATTAGTCGCCTCTTAAGACAGGCAGGGCCTTCTTGCCCCGGACGTATTCTTATCTCTGCAGGCCGAACGGACACACACACACTCACACACACATACATACACTCTTAACCTCTCGACTCCTACCCATTAGTCGCCTCTTACGACATTCAGGGACTTCTTGCCACGGACGTATTCTTATCTCTGCGAGCCGAACGGACATACACACACACTCACACACACACGCACGCTCACACGCAGACACACACACGCACACACGCACATGCACTCGCACACGCACACACTCTCCACCTCTCGACTCCTACCTATTAGTAGCCTCTTACGACAGGCAGGGCCTTCTTGCCTCGGCCGTGTTCTTATCTCTGCAAGCCGAACTGACACACACACATACTTACACACGCACACACACACGCACACACGCACACACACATACACTCTTCACCTCTCGACTTCTACCTATTAGTCGCCCTTTACAACAGGTAGGGCCTTCTTGCCACAGCCATGTTCTTATCTCTGCGAGCCGAACGGACATACACACACACTCACACACACACGCACGCTCACACGAAGACACACACACGCACACACGCACACGCACACGCACACACTCTCCACCTCTCGACTCCTACCTATTAGTCGCCTCTTACGACAGGCAGGGCCTTCTTGTCTCGGCCGTGCTCCTATCTCTGCAAGCCGAACCGACACACACACATACTTACACACGCACACACACACGCACACACGCACACACGTACACTCTCCACCTCTCGACTCCTATCCATTAGTTGCCTCTTACGACATTCAGGGACTTCTTGCCACGGACGTATTCTTATCTCTGCAAGCCGATCGGACACACACACATACTCACACACGCGCACACACACGTACACACGCACACACACATACACTCTTTACCTCTCGACTCCTACCCATTAGTCGCCCCTTACAACAGGCAGGGCCTTCTTGCTACAGCCATGTTCTTATCTCTGCGAGCCGAACGGATATACACACACACTCACACACACACGCACGCTCACACGCAGACACACAGACGCACACACGCACACGCACACGCACACGCACACGCACACACTTTCCACCTCTCGACTCCTACCTACTAGTCACCTCTTAGGACAGGCAGGGCCTTCTTGCCTCGGCCGTGTTCTTATCTCTGCAAGCCGAACGGACACACACACATACTCACACACACACACGCACACACATACACTC
>NW_027311901.1:95000-110000 GCF_040954645.1 Diabrotica undecimpunctata | reverse complement strand
CGCACACACACATACACTCTTCACCTCTCGACTCCTACTTATTAGTCGCTCACTCTTCACCTCTCGACTCCTACCCATTAGTCGCCCCGTACGATTTGCATGGCCTTCTTGCCACGGCTGTTTTCTTATCTCTGCGAGCCGAAGGGACACACACACATACACACACACACACACACTCACAAACACACACACACACGCACGCACACACGCACACACACATACACTCACACACACACACAAACACGCACACACGCACACACACATACATTCTTCACCTCTCGACTCCTACCTATTAGTCGCCTCTTACGACAGGCAGGGCCTTCTTGCCTCGGCCGTGTTCTTATCTCTGCAAGCCAAACGGATTCACACATACACACACACTCACACACGCGCACACACGCACACACGCACACACACACATACACTCTTCACCTCTCGACTTCTACCCATTAGTCGCCTCTTACGACAGGCAGGGCCTTCTTGCCACAGCCATGTTCTTATCTCTGCGAGCCGAACGGACATACACACACACACACAAACACACGCACGCTCACACACAGACACACACGCACCCACGCACACGCACACGCACACGCACACACTCTCCACCTCTCGACTCCTATCCATTAGTCACCTCTTAAGACAGGCAGGGCCTTCTTGCCACGGCCGTGTTCTTATCTCTGCGAGTCGAACGGACACACACACTTACACACACACGCACGCACACACGCACACACACACGCACCCACGCACACGCACACGCACACGCACACGTACACACTCTCCACCTCTCAACTCCTATCCATTAGTCGCCTCTTACAACAGGCAGGGCCTTCTTGCCACGGCCGTGTTCTTATCTTTGCGAGTCGAACGGACACACACACTTACACACATACGCACGCACACACGCACACACACACGCACCTACGCACGCACACACGCACACACACACACTCACACACGCACAAACACACGCACACACACACACACACATACACACTTCACCTTTCGACTCCTAACCATTAGTCGCCTTTTACGACAGGCAGGCACTACTTGCCACAGCCGAGTTCTTATCTCTGTGAGCCAAACGGACACACACACTCACACACACACGCACTTACACACGCACACACACGCACCCACGCACACGCACACGCACAAGCACACGCACACGCACACACTCTCCACCTCTCGACTCCTATCTATTAGTCGCCTTTTAAAACAGGCAGGGCCTTCTTGCCACGGCCGTATTGTAATCTGTGCGAGCCGAACGGACACACACACACACTCACACACACACACATACACTCTTCACCTCTCGATTCCTACCTTTTAGTCGCCTCTTACGAGAGGCAGGGCCTTCTTGCCCCGGCCGTGTTCTTATCACTGCAAGCCGAACGAATACACTCACTAACAGACACGCACGCACACACGCACACACACACTCACACACGCACAAACACACGCACACACGCACACACACACATACATTCTTCAACTTTCGACTCTTAGCCATTAGTCGCCTATTACGACAGGCATGTCGTTCTTGCCTCGGCCGTATTCTAATCTCTGCGAGCCGAACGGACACACATACATATACACACACTTACACACGCACACACAAACGAACACACACACACACACATACACTCTTCACCTCTCGACTCCTACCTATTAGTCGCCCCTTACAACATGCAGGGTCTTCTTGCCACAGCCATGTTCTTATCTCTGCGAGCCGAACGGACATACACACACACACTGACACACACATACACACACACACTCACACACGCACGCACACACGCACAGACATACATACACTCTTCGCCTCTCGACTCCTACCCATTATTCTTCTCTTACGACAGGCAGGGCCTTCTTGCCTCGGCCGTATTCTTATCTCTGCAAGCCAAACGGACACACACACATATACACACACACTCACACACGCACAAACACACGCGCACACACACACACACACACACATACACTCTTCTCCTCTCGACTCCTATTCATTAGTCGCCTCTTACGACAGGCAGGGACTTCTTGCCACGGCCGTGTTCTTATCTCTGCAAGCCGAACGGACACACACACACTCACACACACACAGGCACACACTCACACACACACGCACACACGCACACACACACACACACAAATACACTCTTCACCTCTCGACTCCTACCCATTAGTCGCCTCTTACGACAGGCATGGACTTATTGCCTCGGCCGTATTCTAATCTCTGCGAGCCGAACGGACACACACCTACTCACACACGCACACACACACACACGCACACACACATACACCCTTCACCTCTCGACTCCTACCCATTAGTCGCATCTTACGACAGGCAGGAACTTCTTGCCACGGCCGAGTTCTTTTCTCTGTGAGCCGAACGGACACACACATACATACACACACACACACTTACACACGCACACACAAAGGAACAAACACACACACACATACAATCTATATCTCTCGACTCCTACCAATTAGTCTCTCCTTACAGCAAGCATGGCCTTCTTGCCACGGCCGTATTCTTATCTCTGCAAGCCGAACGGACACACACACATACTCACACACTCACACACACACGCACACACGCACACACACATACACTCTTCACCTCTCGACTCCTACCTATAAGTCGCCTCTTACGATAGGCAGGGCCTTCTTGCCTCGGTCGTGTTCTTATTTCTGCAAGCCGAACTAACACATGTGATGGGTAGCTCTTTCGGGGCGACAGACTCAGTAAAACACAGGTTTGAAATAAAAATAAATCTATTAATTTAGTATATACAATAAATAAAAATTAAAAAAAGGAATTCTACGTTGTATACTTATAAAACAAAAACAAAATGAATTCTACGTTTCCGTCTGGGTCCCGCGATGAATGAATTCCCCGGCAAACGTCTATAAAAGAAAAGAAATTAATTAGTACTACTAATATACTCGCTTTCGCTTCAATTCAGCGAAAGCTCCGAATATGCTCGCAAACAAAATATTTAGCTGTGCAGACCCGCGGCAATGTTCAATACACAATGCCGACGGGTTCCGCTTGGCTAAGGACAGAGTATGATCCTCAATACGGAAATCTCTGTCCCGGTTGGTTCTGTGCAGATCTACGGTAATGCTCAATACGCAATACCGATGGGTTTCGCTTGGTTAGGGACAGAGTATGATCCTCAATACGGAACTATCTCTGTCCAAAATGGCTCGCTGGTTCACTACACCGGCGAGTCAGGGAGCCTAGAGCGCTAGCTACAAGACTGTCTAATTCCGCTATTCACACGCCTTAAATAGCCGTTTGAATCCCACTACGCCGTCAGGTTGTAGAAGCGGATGCGCAAATATTGATACTCCCACGGTTCGAACTGTTAAACGATCAGAGCATCGTTACACACACACATACTCACACACGCACACACACACACGCACACACATACACACACATAAACTCTTCACCTGTCGACTCCTACCCATTAGTCGCCTCCTACGACAGGCAGGAACTTCTTGCCACGGCCGAGTTCTTATCTCTGTGAGCCGAACGGACACACACACTGACACACACACGCACGCACACACACACACACACACACAAATACACTCTTCACCTCTCGACTCCTACCCATTAGTCGCCTCTTACGAAAGGCAGGGCCTTCTTGCCACGGCCGTGTTCTTATCTCTGCAAGCCGAACGGACACACACATACTCACACACGCACACACACACACACGCACACAGGCACACACACACACATACACTCTTCACCTCTCGACTCCTACCTATTAGTCGCCTCTTACGACAGGCAGGGCCTTCTTGCCTCGGCCGTGTTCTTATCTCTGCAAGCCCAACATACACACACACATACTCACACACGCACACACACACGCACACACGCACACACACACATACACTCTTCACCTCTCGACTCCTACCTATTAGTCGCCTCTTACGATAGGCAGGGCCTTCTTGCCTCGGTCGTGTTCTTATTTCTGCAAGCCGCACTAACACACACACATACTCACACACGCACACACACACGCACACACGCACACACACATACACTCTTCACCTCCCGACTCCTACTTATTAGTCGCCCCTTACAAGAGGCAGATCATTCTTGCCTCGGCCGTATTCTTATCTCTGCGAGCCGACCGCACACACACACACTCACACACACACATACACACACACTTACACGCATACAGGCACACACGCAAACACGCACACGCAAACGCACACGCACACGCACACACTCTCCACCTCTCGACTCCTATCCATTAGTCGCCTCTTAAGACAGGCAGGGCCTTCTTGCCACCGACGTATTCTTATCTCTGCAGGCCAAACGGACACACACACACTCACACATACACACATACACTCTTAACCTCTCGACTCCTACCCATTAGTCGCCTCTTACGACATTCAGGGACTTCTTGCCACGGACGTATTCTTATCTCTGCGAGCCGAACAGACATACACACACACTCACACACACACGCACGCTCACACGCAGACACACACACGCACACACGCACACGCACACGCACACGCACACACTCTATACCTCTCGACTCCTACCTATTAGTCGCCTCTTACGACAGGCAGGGCCTTCTTGCCTCGGTCGTGTTCTTATTTCTGCAAGCCGAATTAACACACACACATACTCACACACGCACACACACACGCACACACACACATACACTCTACACCTCCCGACTCCTACTTATTAGTCGCCCCTTACAAGAGGCAGATCCTTCTTGCCTCGGCCGTATTCTTATCTCTGCAGCCAAACGGACACACACACATACACATACACTCACACACGCACACACACGCACACAGGCACACACACACACACATACACTCTTCACCTCTCGACTCCTACCCATTAGTCGCCTCTTACGACAGGCAGGGCCTTCTTGCCACGGCCGTGTTCTTATCTCTGCGAGCCGACCGCACACACACACACTCACACACACATACACACACACTTACACGCACACAGGCACACACGCACACACGCACACGCAAACGCACACGTACACGCACACGCACACACCCTCCACCTCTCGACTCCTATCCATTAGTCGCCTCTTAAGACAGGCAGGGCCTTCTTGCCCCGGACGTATTCTTATCTCTGCAGGCCGAACGGACACACACACACTCACACACACATACATACACTCTTAACCTCTCGACTCCTACCCATTAGTCGCCTCTTACGACATTCAGGGACTTCTTGCCACGGACGTATTCTTATCTCTGCGAGCCGAACGGACATACACACACACTCACACACACACGCACGCTCACACGCAGACACACACACGCACACACGCACATGCACTCGCACACGCACACACTCTCCACCTCTCGACTCCTACCTATTAGTAGCCTCTTACGACAGGCAGGGCCTTCTTGCCTCGGCCGTGTTCTTATCTCTGCAAGCCGAACGGACACACACACATACTTACACACGCACACACACACGCACACACGCACACACACATACACTCTTCACCTCTCGACTTCTACCTATTAGTCGCCCTTTACAACAGGTAGGGCCTTCTTGCCACAGCCATGTTCTTATCTCTGCGAGCCAAACGGACATACACACACACTCACACACACACGCACGCTCACACGAAGACACACACACGCACACACGCACACGCACACGCACACACTCTCCACCTCTCGACTCCTACCTATTAGTCGCCTCTTACGACAGGCAGGGCCTTCTTGTCTCGGCCGTGCTCTTATCTCTGCAAGCCGAACCTACACACACACATACTTACACACGCACACACACACGCACACACGCACACACGTACACTCTCCACCTCTCGACTCCTATCCATTAGTTGCCTCTTACGACATTCAGGGACTTCTTGCCACGGACGTATTCTTATCTCTGCAAGCCGATCGGACACACACACATACTCACACACGCGCACACACACGTACACACGCACACACACATACACTCTTTACCTCTCGACTCCTACCCATTAGTCGCCCCTTACAACAGGCAGGGCCTTCTTGCTACAGCCATGTTCTTATCTCTGCGAGCCGAACGGATATACACACACACTCACACACACACGCACGCTCACACGCAGACACACAGACGCACACACGCACACGCACACGCACACGCACACGCACACACTTTCCACCTCTCGACTCCTACCTACTAGTCACCTCTTAGGACAGGCAGGGCCTTCTTGCCTCGGCCGTGTTCTTATCTCTGCAAGCCGAACGGACACACACACATACTCACACACACACACGCACACACATACACTCTTAACCTCTCGACTCCTACCCATTAGTCGCCTCTTACGACATTCAGGGACTTCTTGCCACGGACGTATTCTTCCCTCTGCAAGCCGAACGGACACACACACATACTCACACACGCGCACACACACGCACACACGCATACACACATACACTCTTCACCTCTCGACTCCTACCTATTAGTCGCCCTTTACAACAGGCAGGGCCTTCTTGCTACAGCCATGTTCTTATCTCTGCGAGCCGAACAGACATACACACACACTCACACACACACGCACGCTCACACGCAGACACACACGCACACACGCACACGCACACGCACACACATACACTCTTCACCTCTCGACTCCTACCCATTAGTCGCATCTTACGACAGGCAGGAACTTCTTGCCACGGCCGAGTTCTTATCTCTGTGAGCCGAACGGACACACACATACATACACACACACTTACACACGCACACACAAAGGAACAAACACACACACACACATACACATTTTTTATCTCTCGACTCCTACCAATTAGTCGCTCCTTACAGCAAGCATGGCCTTCTTGTCACGGCCGTATTTTTATCTATGCAAGCCGAACGGACACACACACCCATACACACACACACTTACACACGCACAAACACATACACACGTACACACAAACGAACACACGCACACACACAAGTACACTCTTCATCTCTCGACTCCCATCCATTAGTCGCTCCTTACAGCAAGCATGGCCTTCTTGCCTCGGCAGTATTCTTATCTCTGCAAGCCATACAGACACACACACATACACACACACTTACACACGCACACATACGCACACACGCACACACACACATACACTCTTCACCTCTCGACTCCTACCCATTAGTCGCCTCTTACGACAGGCAGGGCCTTCTTGCCACGGCCGTGTTCTCATCTCTGTGAGCCGAACGGACACACACACACTCACACAAACACAGGCACACACTCACACACACACGCACACATGCACACACCCACACAAATACACTCTTCACCTCTCGACTCCTACCCATTAGTCGCCTCTTACGACAGGCATGGACTTATTGCCTCGGCCGTATTCTAATCTCTGCGAGCCGAACGGACACACACATACATACACACACACTTACACACGCACACACAAAGGAACACACACACACACACAAACACACACACACAGGCAAACACGCACACACGCACACACACGCACACACGCACGCACACACGCTCACACACATACACTCACACACACACACAAGCACACACGCACACACACATACATTTTTCACCTCTCGACTCCTACCTATTAGACGCCTCTTACGATAGGCAGGGCCTTCTTGCCTCGGTCAAGTTCTTATCTCTGCAAGCCGAACTAACACACACACACATACTCACACACGCACACACACACGCACACACGCACACACACATACACTCACACACGCACGCACACACGCACAGACATACATACACTCTTCACTTCTCGACTCCTACCCATGATTCTTCTCTTACGACAGGCAGGCCTTCTTGCCTCGCCCGTATTCTTATCTCTGCAAGCCAAACGGACACACACACATATACACACACACTCACACACGCACAAACACACGCGCGCACACACACACACACATATACTCTTCACCTCTCGACTCCTATTCATTAGTCGCCTCTTACGACAGGCAGGGACTTCTTGCCACGGCCGTGTTTTTATCTCTGCAAGCCGAACGGACACACACACACTCACACACACACAGGCACACACTCACACACACACGCACACATGCACACACCCACACAAATACACTCTTCACCTCTCGACTCCTACCCATTAGTCGCCTCTTACGACAGGCATGGACTTATTGCCTCGGCCGTATTCTAATCTCTGCGAGCCGAACGGACACACACATACATACACACACACTTACACACGCACACACAAAGGAACACACACACACACACAAACACACACACACAGGCAAACACGCACACACGCACACACACGCACACACGCACGCACACACGCTCACACACATACACTCACACACACACACACGCACACACGCACACACACATACATTCTTCACCTCTCGACTCCTACCTATTAGACGCCTCTTACGATAGGCAGGGCCTTCTTGCCTCGGTCAAGTTCTTATCTCTGCAAGCCGAACTAACACACACACACATACTCACACACGCACACACACACGCACACACGCACACACACATACACTCTTCACCTCTCGACTCCTACCCATTAGTCGCCTCTTACGACAGGCAGGACCTTCTTGCTACGGCCGAGTTCTTATCTCTGTGAGCCGAAAGGACACACACACTGACACACACACGCACGCACACACACACACACACAAATACACTCTCCACCTCTCGACTTCTACCCATTAGTCGCCTCTTACGACAGGCATGGCCTTCTTGCTTCGGTCGTATTCTAATTTCTGCAAGCCGAACGGACACACACATACATACACACACACTTACACACTCACACACAAAGGAACACACACACACACACATACACATACACTCTTCATCTCTCGACTCCTACCAATTAGTCGCTCCTTACAGCAAGCATGGCCTTCTTGCCACGGCCGTATTCTTATCTATGCAAGCCGAACGGACACACACACATACACACACATACTTACACACACACGCACACACGCACACACGCACACACACACATACACTCTTCACCTCTCGACTCTTACCCATTAGTCGCCTTTTACGACAGGCATGGCCTTCTTACCACGGCTGTATTTTTATCTCTGCGAGCCAAAGGGACACACACACACATACACACACACATACACACACACATTCACACACACACACACACGCGCACACACGTACACTCTTCACCTCTTGACTCCAACCCATTAGTCGCCTCTTACGACAGGCATTGCCTTCTTGCAACCGCTGTTTTGTTATCTCTGCGAGCCGAAGGGACACACACACATACACACACACACTCACACACACACGCACACACGCACACACGCACGCACAAATACATTCTTCACCTCTCGACTCCTACCCATTAGTCGCCCCTTACGACTGGCATGGCTTTCTTGCCACGGCTGTATTTTTATCTCTGCGAGCCGAAGGGACACACACACACATACACACACACATACACACACACATTCACATACACACACACACACGCGCACACACGTACACTATTCACCTCTTGACTCCAACCCATTAGTCGCCTCTTACGACAGGCATTGCCTTCTTGCAACCGCTATTTTGTTATCTCTGCGAGCCGAAGGGACACACACACACACACACACACTCACAAACACACACACACACACACGCAAACAGGCACGCACATACGCACGCACACACGCACACACTTATACACTCACACACACACATACATTCTTCACCTCTCGACTGCTACCTATTAGTCGCCTCTTACGACAGGCAGGACCTTCTTGCCTCGGCCGTGTTCTTATCTCTGCAAGCCGAACGGACACACACATACTCACACACGCACACACACACACAAACACTCTTCACCTCTCGACTCCTACCTATTAGTCGCCTCTTACGTTAGGCAGGGCTTTCATGCCTCGGTCGTGTTCTTATCTCTGCAAGCCGAACTAACACACACACATACTCACACACGCACACACACGCACACACGCACACACACATACACTCTTCACCTCTCGACTCCTACTTATTAGTCGCCCGCTCTTCACCTCTCGACTCCTACCCATTAGTCGCCCCGTACGATTTGCATGGCCTTCTTGCCACGGCTGTTTTCTTATCTCTGCGAGCCGAAGGGACACACACACGCCCCTTACAAGAGGCAGATCCTTCTTGCCTCGGCCGTATTCTTATCTCTGCAAGCCGAACGGACACACACATACTCACACACGCACCCACGCACGCACACACGCACACACACACTCACACACGCACAAACACACGCACACACACACACACACACACATACACACTTCACCTTTCGACTCCTGACCATTAGTCGCCTTTTACGACAGGCAGGCACTACTTGCCACAGCCGAGTTCTTATCTCTGTGAGCCAAACGGACACACACACTCACCCACACACGCACTCACACACGCACACACGCACACACACAGACAAATACTCTTCACCTCTCGACTCCTACCTATTAGTC
Organism: Diabrotica undecimpunctata; assembly: GCF_040954645.1. Lineage (NCBI taxonomy): Eukaryota > Metazoa > Arthropoda > Insecta > Coleoptera > Chrysomelidae > Diabrotica > Diabrotica undecimpunctata. The sequence continues at coordinate 99,517 of NW_027311901.1, read as the reverse complement.
GCCTCTTACGTTAGGCAGGGCTTTCTTGCCTCGGTCGTGTTCTTATCTCTGCAATCCGAACTAACACACACACATACTCACACACGCACACACACGCACACACGCACACACACATACACTCTTCACCTCTCGACTCCTACTTATTAGTCGCCCACTCTTCACCTCTCGACTCCTACCCATTAGTCGCCCCGTACGATTTGCATGGCCTTCTTGCCGCGGCTGTTTTCTTATCTCTGCAAGCCGAAGGGACACACACACACACACACACACACACACTCACAAACACACACACACACACACAAACACGCACACACGCACACACACATACATTCTTCACCTCTCGACTCCTACCTATTAGTCGCCTCTTACAACAGGCAGGGCCTTCTTGCCTTGGCCGTGTTCTTATCTCTGCAAGCCAAACGGACACACACACACATACTCACACACGCACACACACACGCACACACGCACACACACACACATACACTCTTCACCTCTCGACTCCTACCTATTAGTCGCCTCTTACAATAGGCAGGGCTTTCTTGCCTCGGTCGTGTTCTTATTTCTGCAAGCCAAACTAACACACACACATACTCACACACGCACACACACACGCACACACGCACACACACACATACACTCTTCACCTCCCGACTCCTACTTATTAGTCGCCCCTTACAAGAGGCAGATCCTCCTTGCCTCGGCCGTATTCTTATCTCTGCAAGCCGAACGGACACACACATACTCACACACGCACACACACACGCACACACGCACACACACACATACACTCTTCACCTCTCGACTCCTACCTATTAGTCGCCTCTTACGATAGGCAGGGCCTTCTTGCCTCGGCCGTGTTCTTATCTCTGCAAGCCAAACGGACACAGACACATACCCACACACGCACACACACACGCACACACGCACACACACACATACATTCTTCACCTCTCGACTCCTACCTATTAGTCGCCTCTTACGACAGGCAGGACCTTCTTGCCTCGGCCGAGTTCTTATCTCTGCAAGCCGAACGGACACACACATACTCACACACGCACACACACACGCACACACGCACACACACACACAAACACTCTTCACCTCTCGACTCCTACCTATTAGTCGCCTCTTACGTTAGGCAGGGCTTTCTTGCCTCGGTCGTGTTCTTATCTCTGCAAGCAGAACTAACACACACACATACTCACACACGCACACACACGCACACAAGCACACACACATACACTCTTCACCTCTCGACTCCTACTTATTAGTCGCTCACTCTTCACCTCTCGACTCCTACCCATTAGTCGCCCCGTACGATTTGCATGGCCTTCTTGCCACGGCTGTTTTCTTATCTCTGCGAGCCGAAGGGACACACACACATACACACACACACACACACACTCACAAACACACACACACACGCACGCACACACGCACACACACATACACTCACACACACACAAACACGCACACACGCACACACACATACATTCTTCACCTCTCGACTCCTACCTATTAGTCGCCTCTTACGACAGGCAGGGCCTTCTTGCCTCGGCCGTGTTCTTATCTCTGCAAGCCAAACGGATACACACATACACACACACTCACACACGCGCACACACGCACACACGCACACACACACACATACACTCTTCACCTCTCGACTTCTACCCATTAGTCGCCTCTTACGACAGGCAGGGCCTTCTTGCCACAGCCATGTTCTTATCTCTGCGAGCCGAACGGACATACACACACACACACAAACACACGCACGCTCACACACAGACACACACGCACCCACGCACACGCACACGCACACGCACACACTCTCCACCTCTCGACTCCTATCCATTAGTCACCTCTTAAGACAGGCAGGGCCTTCTTGCCACGGCCGTGTTCTTATCTCTGCGAGTCGAACGGACACACACACTTACACACACACGCACGCACACACGCACACACACACGCACCCACGCACACGCACACGCACACGCACACGCACACACTCTCCACCTCTCAACTCCTATCCATTAGTCGCCTCTTACAACAGGCAGGGCCTTCTTGCCACGGCCGTATTGTAATCTCTGCGAGCCGAACGGACACACACACACACTCACACACACACATACACTCTTCACCTCTCGATTCCTACCTTTTAGTCGCCTCTTACGAGAGGCAGGGCCTTCTTGCCCCGGCCGTGTTCTTATCACTGCAAGCCGAACGAATACACTCACTAACAGACACGCACGCACACACGCACACACACACACTCACACACGCACAAACACACGCACACACGCACACACACACACATACATTCTTCAACTTTCGACTCTTACCCATTAGTCGCCTATTACGACAGGCATGTCGTTCTTGCCTCGGCCGTATTCTAATCTCTGCGAGCCGAACGGACACACATACATACACACACACTTACACACGCACACACAAACGAACACACACACACACACATACACTCTTCATCTCTCGACTCCTACCAATTAGTCGCTCCTTACAGCAAGCATGGCCTTCTTGCCACGGCCGTATTCTTATCCCTGCAAGCCGAACAGACACACACACTCATACACACACACTCACACAAGCACAAACACACACACACACACACATACACTCTTCACCTCTCGACTCCTACCTTTTAGTCGCCTCTTACGTTTGGCAGGGCCTTCTTGCCGCGGTCGTGTTCTTATCTCTGCAAGCCGAACTAACACACACACATACTCACACACGCACACACACACGCACACACACATACACTCTTCACCTCCCGACTCCTACTTATTAGTCGACCCTTACAAGAGGCAGGGCCTTTGTGCCTCGGCCGTATTCTTATCTCTGCAAGCCAAATGGACACACACACACACTCTTACACGCACACACACGCACACACGCACACAAACACACACATACACTCTTCACCTCTCGACCCCTACCCATTATTCTCCTCTTACGACAGGCAGGGATATCTTGCCCCGGCCGTGTTCTTATCTCTGAAAGCCGAACGGACACACACACAGACACGCACACACAAACACACGCACATAGGCACACACGCACACACCCACACGCACACGCACACGCACACACTCTCCACCTCTCGACTCCTATCCATTAGTCGCCTCTTAAGACAGGCAGGGCCTTCTTGCCACGGACGTATTCTTATCTCTGCAAGCCGAACGGACACACACACACACTCGCACACATACACACACACACATACACGCTTCACCTCTCGACTCCTACCCATTAGTCGACTCTTACGACATTCAGGGACTTCTTGCCACGGCCGTGTTCTTATCTCTGCAAGCCGAACGGACACACACACACACACGCACACACGCACACACACACACACACAAATACACTCTTCACCTCTCGACTCCTACCCATTAGTCGCCTCTTACGACAGGCATGGACTTATTGCCTCGGCCGTATTCTAATCCCTGCGAGCCGAACGGACATGCACATACATACACACACACACTCACACACACACACGCAGACACGCACGCACACATACACTCTTTACCTCTCGACTCCTACCCATTAGTCGACTCTTACGACATTCAGGGACTTCTTGCCACGGCCGTGTTCTTATCTCTGCAAGCCGAACGGACACACACACACTCACAAACACACACGCACACACGCACGCACTCATACACTCTTCTGCTCTCGACTCCTACCCATTAGTCGCCCCGTACGATTTGCATGGCCTTCTTGCCACAGCTGTTTTCTTATCTCTGCGAGCCGAACGGACACACATACTCACACACACACGCACGAACACACGCACACACACACGCACACACACACACACACACACAAATACACTCTTCACCTCTCGACTAATACCCATTAGACGCCTCTTACAACAGGCATGTCCTTCTTGCCTCGGCCGTATTCTAATCTCTGCGAGCCGAACAGACACACACATACATACACACACACACTTACACACGCACACACAAACGATCACACACACACACATACACTCTTCATCTTTCGACTCCTATCAATTAGTCGCTCCTTACAGCAAGCATGGCCTTCTTGCCATGGCCGTATTCTTATTTCTGCAAGCCGAACGGACACACACACCCATACACATACACTCACACACGCACAAACACACACACACGCACACACACATACACTCTTCACCTCTCGACTCCTATACATTAAGCGCCTCTTACGACAGGCATGGATTTCTTGCTACCGCTGTTTTCTTATCTCTGCGAGCCGAAGGGACAGACACACATACACACACACTCACACACACACACACGCACACACGCACACACACATACACTCTTCACCTATCGACTCCTACCTATTCGTCGCTCCTTACAACAGGCAGGGCCTTCTTGCCTCGGCCGTATTCTTATTTCTGCAAGCCAAACGGACACACACACATACACACACACACTTACACACGCACACACACGCGCACACACACACACATACACTCTTCACCTCTCGACTCCTACCCATTA
>NW_027311901.1:60000-92500 GCF_040954645.1 Diabrotica undecimpunctata | reverse complement strand
CTTATCTCTGCAAGCCGAACTAACACACACTTATACTCACACACGCACACACACGCACACACGCACACACACACATACACTCTTCACCTCTCGACTCCTACTTATTAGTCGCCCACTCTTCACCTCTCGACTCCTACCCATTAGTCGCCCGGTACGATTTGCATGGCCTTCTTGCCACGGCTGTTTGCTTATCTCTGCGAGCCGAAGGGACACACACACATACACACAAACACACACTCACAAACACACACACACGCACGCATACACGCACACACACATACACTCACACACACACAAACACGCACACACGCACACACGCACACACACATACATTCTTAACCTCTCGACTCCTACCTATTAGTCGCCTCTTACGACAGGCAGGGCCTTCTTGCCTCGGCCGTGTTCTTATCTCTGCGAGCCGACCGCACACACACACACTCACACACACACATACACACACACTTACACGCACACAGGCTCACACGCACACATGCACACGCACACGCACACGCACACACTCTCCACCTCTCGACTCCTATCCATTAGTCGCCTCTTAAGACAGGCAGGGCCTTCTTGCCACGGACGTATTCTTATCTCTGCAAGCCGAACGGACACACACACATACTCACACACGCACACACACACGCACATACTCACACACACAAATACACTCCTCACCTCTCGACTCCTACCTATTAGTCGCCTCTTACGTTAGGCAGGGCCTTCTTGCCTCGGTCGTGTTCTTATCTCTGCAAGCCGAACTAACACACATTCATACTCACACACGCACACACACGCACACACGCACACACACACATACACTCTTCACCTCTCGACCCTACTTATTAGTCGCCCACTCTTCACCTCTCGACTCCTACCCATTAGTCGCCCGGTACGATTTGCATGGCCTTCTTGCCACGGCTGTTTGCTTATCTCTGCGAGCCGAACGGACACACACACACTCACACACACACACGCACACACGCACGCACACACGCACACACTCATACACTCACACACACACATACATTCTTCACCTCTCGACTCCTACCTATTAGTCGCCTCTTACGACAGGCAGGGCCTTCTTGCCTCGGCCGTGTTCTTATCTCTGCAAGCCGAACGTACACACACACATACTCACACACGCACACACACACGCACACACGCACACACACACATAAACTCTTCACCTCTCGACTCCTATCTATTAGTCGCCTCTTACGATAGGCAGGGCCTTTTTGTCTCGGTCGTGTTTTTATTTCTACAAGCCGAACTAACACACACACATACTCACAAAAGCACACACACACGCCCACACGCACACACACACATACACTCTTCACCTCCCGACTCCTACTTATTAGTCGCCCCTTACAAGAGGCAGATCCTTCTTGCCTCGGCCGTATTCTTATCTCTGCAAGCCAAACGGACACAGACACATACACACACACTCACACACGCACACACACGCATACAGGCACACACACACATACACTCTTCACCTCTCAACTCCTACCCATTAGTCGCCTCTTACGACAGGCAGGGCCTTCTTGCCACGGCCGTGTTCCTATCTCTGCGAGCCGACCGCACACACACACACTCACACACACACATACACTCTTAACCTCTCGACTCCTACCCATTAGTCGCCTCTTACGACATTCAGGGACTTCTTGCCACGGACGTATTCTTATCTCTGCGAGCCGAACGGACATACACACACACTCACACACACACGCACGCTCACACGCAGACACACACACGCACACACGCACACGCACACGCACACGCACACACTCTATACCTCTCGACTCCTACCTATTAGTCGCCTCTTACGACAGGCAGGGCCTTCTTGCCTCGGTCGTGTTCTTATTTCTGCAAGCCGAATTAACACACACACATACTCACACACGCACACACACACGCACACACACACATACACTCTACACCTCCCGACTCCTACTTATTAGTCGCCCCTTACAAGAGGCAGATCCTTCTTGCCTCGGCCGTATTCTTATCTCTGCAGCCAAACGGACACACACACATACACACACACTCACACACGCACACACACGTACACAGGCACACACACACACATACACTCTTCACCTCTCGACTCCTACCCATTAGTCGCCTCTTACGACAGGCAGGGCCTTCTTGCCACGGCCGTGTTCTTATCTCTGCGAGCCGACCGCACACACACACACACTCACACACACATACACACACACTTACACGCACACAGGCACACACGCACACACGCACACGCAAACGCACACGTACACGCACACGCACACACCCTCCACCTCTCGACTCCTATCCATTAGTCGCCTCTTAGGACAGGCAGGGCCTTCTTGCCCCGGACATATTCTTATCTCTGCAGGCCGAACGGACACACACACACTCACACACACATACATACACTCTTAACCTCTCGACTCCTATCCATTAGTCGCCTCTTACGACATTCAGGGACTTCTTGCCACGGACGTATTCTTATCTCTGCGAGCCGAACGGACATACACACACACTCACACACACACCCACGCTCACACGCAGACACACACACGCACACACGCACACACGCACACGCACTCGCACTCGCACACACTCTCCACCTCTCGACTCCTACCTATTAGTCGCCTCTTACGACAGGCAGGGCCTTCTTGCCTCGGCCGTGTTCTTATCTCTGCAAGCCGAACGGACACACACACATACTTACACACGCACACACACACGCACACACGCACACACACATACACTCTTCACCTCTCGACTTCTACCTATTAGTCGCCCTTTACAACAGGTAGGGCCTTCTTGCCACAGCCATGTTCTTATCTCTGCGAGCCGAACGGACATACACACACACTCACACACACACGCACGCTCACACGAAGACACACACACGCACACACGCACACGCACACGCACACACTCTCCACCTCTCGACTCCTACCTATTAGTCGCCTCTTACGACAGGCAGGGCCTTCTTGTCTCGGCCGTGCTCTTATCTCTGCAAGCCGAACCGACACACACACATACTTACACACGCACACACACACGCACACACGCACACACGTACACTCTTCACCTCTCGACTCCTACCAATTAGTCGCCTCTTACGATAGGCAGGGCCTTCTTGCCTCGGCCGTATTCTTATCTCTGCAAGCCAAACGAACATACACACATACACAAACACTCACACACGCACACACACGCACACAGGCACACACACACACACACACATACATTCTTCACCTCTCGACTCCTACCCATTAGTCGCCTCTTACGACAGGCAGGGCCTTCTTGCCACGGCCGTGTTCTTATCTCTGCGAGCCGACCGCACACACACACACACTCACACACACATACACACACACTTACACGCACACAGGCACACACGCACACACGCACACGCAAACGCACACGTACACGCACACGCACACACCCTCCACCTCTCGACTCCTATCCATTAGTCGCCTCTTAGGACAGGCAGGGCCTTCTTGCCCCGGACGTATTCTTATCTCTGCAGGCCGAACGGACACACACATACATACACTCTTAACCTCTCGACTCCTACCCATTAGTCGCCTCTTACGACATTCAGGGACTTCTTGCCACGGACGTATTCTTATCTCTGCAAGCCGAACGGACACACACACATACTCACACACGCGCACACACACGCACACACGCACACACACATACACTCTTTACCTCTCGACTCCTACCCATTAGTCGCCCCTTACAACAGGCAGGGCCTTCTTGCTACAGCCATGTTCTTATCTCTGCGAGCCGAACAGATATACACACACACTCACACACACACGCACGCTCACACGCAGACACACAGACGCACACACGCACACGCACACGCACACGCACACGCACACGCACACACTCTCCACCTCTCGACTCCTACCTATTAGTCGCCTCTTAGGACAGGCAGGGCCTTCTTGCCTCGGCCGTGTTCTTATCTCTGCAAGCCGAACGGACACACACACATACTCACACACACACACGCACACACATACACTCTTAACCTCTCGACTCCTACCCATTAGTCGCCTCTTACGACATTCAGGGACTTCTTGCCACGGACGTATTCTTCCCTCTGCAAGCCGAACGGACACACACACATACTCACACACGCGCACACACACGCACACACGCACACACACATACACTCTTCACCTCTCAACTCCTATCTATTAGTCGCCTCTTACGACAGGCAGGGCCTTCTTGCCTCGGCCGTGTTCTTATCTCTGCAAGCCGAACGGACACACACACACGCACACACACACACACACACAAACACAGGCACACACACATACACTCTTCACCTCTCGACTCCTACCCATTAGTCGCTCCTTACAGCAAGCATGGCCTTCTTGCCTCGGCCGTATTCTTATCTCTGCAAGCCAAACAGACACACACACATACACACACACACTTACACACGCACACACACGCACACACGCACACACACACACTCATACACTCTTCACCTCTCGACTCCTAACCATTAGTCGCCTCTTACGACAGGCAGGGCCTTCTTGCCACGGCCGTGTTCTCATCTCTGTGAGCCGACCGGACACACACACTGACACACACATACACACACACACACACACACGCACGCACACACGCACAGACATACATACACTCTTCACCTCTCGACTCCTACCCATTATTCTTCTCTTACGACAGGCAGGGCCTTCTTGCCTCGGCCGTATTCTTATCTCTGCAAGCCAAACGGACACACACACATATACACACACACTCACACACGCACAAACACACGCACACACACACATACACTCTTCACCTCTCGACTCCTATCTATTAGTCGCCTCTTACGACAGGCAGGGCCTTCTTGCCTCGGCCGTGTTCTTATCTCTGCAAGCCAAACAGACACACACACACACACACATACACACACACTTACACACGCACACACCCACACACGCACACACACACACATACACTCTTCACCTCTCGACTCCTACCCATTAGTCGTCCCGTACGACAGGCAGGGCCTTCTTGCCACGGCCGTGTTCTCATATCTGCGAGCTGACCGGAAACACACACACTGACACACACACATACACACACACACACTCACACAGGCACGCACAAACGCACACACACACATACACTCTTCACCTCTCGACTTCTACCCATTATTCTCCTCTTACGATAGGCAGGGACTTCTTGCCACGGCCGTGTTCTTATCTCTGCAGGCCGAACGGACACACACACGCACACACACACACACACACGCACACGCACACACTCTCCACCTCTCGACTCCTATCCATTAGTCGCCTCTTACGACAGGCCACCGCTGTTTTCTCATCTCTGCGAGCGAAGGGCACACACACATACTATAACTGGAATTCCACGCGGTGAAGTATATGAAAATTCGAGGTATGGATCGATAATTAATTTTCAACGGAAGATTTAAGCACCGTCTAATTTGTTTACGGGATACAATAGTTTTTTTTTAAATATTATTTGCTGTTAGTTTTTATTTTCATATTTACAAATACTTTAACAGTTTTTTTTAAAGATTATTTGCGGTTTAGTTTATTAATTAAATATTTACACATACCTATTTTAATTTTGTAAACTGTGTCTAAGGGGGGGTTATATATTTGAGATTTATTTTTTTATATTATTTTCTGCGCACGCACTTGAGCTCACGTGGTGTCCTATTTGCGGTAATTATTTTTTTTTGGTTGGTATTGAACCGCACACCCCTTAGCGTCCGGTACTTTTTATACGTCCCTCCTTTCATTTTGTTCTGTTAAATAGAAATAACTTATGAATTTTTGTTAGGCAAGTAGAAGCCGCATTTGTATATTATTTTTTTATTAAGCCTATGGTAAAGTTAAATAATATTGTAATATGTATTTATTTTCAACTATCTTGGGAATCTATTTATTAAAATTGACTAAATTCTAATCTGACAATTTCATTTATTTTTTTTTATTTATTCAGGTTGTATACTGTTACTTAGTATTTTAGTAGTAAACCTATTGGTAAGTTGGTGGTTTATTGAATAGTAACGTAGGGAAGGCTGTGGGCCAATTTACCTGGCGCCCCTGATATAACTTCGGATTTTTTTTTTGTTTTGTGGACCGCACGACCATCTCCACTGTTTTGTCTAGCCGCGAGCCATTCCCAGACTGTCACCGTATAGTACTTTTCTTTCGGGGTGTACGTCTGATTTATATTTGGTACATTTTGTAATTTTTTTATATAGATTCGGTTTTGTACGCCACATATTTTGGCGCCCAACGTGGGGCCCTTAATTAATTAACCTTTTTTTGTCAACCCCTTGTGTAGATTCCTCTTAATTAGTTAACCTAACGTGTTTGGGCTTTAATTGACTAACTTTGATTTATTTACTTTACCACTGGTTTTGCACTTAGTAGTAGTCTTAGAACTTCGTGTTTAGTGGAAGTGTATGCCAAGAAGTGCTTACTAGTTTTTTTTTGTGTGACGTGAAGTTGGAAGAAGCCAAAAATGGAACTTAAAAGAAGATACTTTGAAGTGGTGTTGTGGAACTTAGAAGAATTATGGATATATTAGGACTTTGAAATATTTCTATTTCAGTTGGAGTTCAAATTTATTTTTTTGAGAAGTTGGACTTCGAAATTCTACATTGTGGTTTAACTTACTTATGTTAGGGAATGTAAAATCTTTTTTTGAGATTATGTTGTGACTTGTAATTTGTTCTGAAACAATGAAATTTTGAAAATCTTTTGTGAAATTTTATAGATTGAATAAAGCGACTATTACTTTTATTTTGCTTTTGGTTTGCTCCCATTAATAAAGTAAACTGTACCTGTGTGTTAATATTTTTACTTATATCTTGATTTTGTTTGAATATTTGCTCCTTTCGGTTGATACATTTTTTTTAAATTTTGAACTTTGGCAAGATGGTGCGAAAACTTGTACCCAACTACTTAAGGAAAGAGGAACTGGAATATGAACTCAAAATTCGTGGAGTGTCTACTGGCACTGTTGAGTCTATGAGGTCTAGTCTGTCTGATGCACTTAGTCGTGAGGCAGCAAATGAAAGCTTTAGATATCCTGAGCACCCATTCACCTTTTCACAGGATAAAACTGCAATCGAGACTAAACTTGCAGAGCTGAATACGGCTGTTGGAAAGTTTGCCGGAACTCCTACTTGTGCTGAGTCCTTGAGATTGCGGACACAGATTAACCATGTCTTGGGGAGAATTGATCTTATGGTATTGCCAACAGGTGATGATGCAGACGCAGCCCAGGTTGTTAAGTCAGACTTTCTTGCTGAGATTTTGAAGTTGTCACAGGATTTACATGATAAGCAGCATCCAATCGGATCTGGTTCGGTACCAGTAGCGCTCGATGTGATTTCGGTTTTAAATCAGTCTTTTCAGGCAGGGTAGGACAAGTTCATGCTTCTTCTCCTGGAGCAATGTCACAAGCTGGTAATAATGTTCTTTCAGGGTCTGTCTCTAGTTTTTCTTCTGGGATGATACTTCCCCATAAATGGGGAATAGAAAAGTTTTCAGGTTCTGCTAGGGGTATGTTTATTTCTGCATTTTTTGAGATGGTGAATGAATTGAGTCTCGCTCGTCATGTACCAGATAGTATACTTTTGGAATCAGGTATATATTTATTTTCGGATAAAGCCTATCAGTTTTATAAAGATGTTCGTCTACGTGTAGGGAGTTGGGCTGAATTAGTTGAAGAGTTTCGTAGGGAGTACCTGTCAGCTCACCATGGGGAAGCGCTTTTTGAAGAGCTTCGGAGGAGAACTCAGCATTCGTCTGAGACTATTGGAGTTTACTTGGCAATAATGAATAGTTACTTTAATCGCTTGCGTTGTCATGTTCCAGAGGAAGTTAAATTGTCTATAGTTATTAGGAATTTGCATCCGTTCTATCAAGATAGATTACGTGATCCTTTGCCAGGTACCTTGGAGGAACTTCGTGTTCTATGTCGCAGTATGGAGGAAAGACGTGATTGTATTAGGAACTATGTTGAACCGAATAGTAGGAAAATGAATACTTTGGAAAAGGACCTAGCTTATATCAGTGTGGATGCTGAAAGTTTTAGTAGTGTTAGTGAGGGTCCTGTTGCTTCATCCGAATCGGAGTCGGCTAGAGGAAAGTTTAGGACTTTAATCTGTTATCGTTGTAATAAGTCAGGCCATAAGGCAGTAGGGTGTCTAATGAAGAAGGAGGCTGTTCACTGTTTTAAGTGTAAGAAAGAAGGGTTTACAGTCAGAACTTGTCCTTCGTGTAATTCGGGAAACGGAAGGAAGCGCACCTAACTGGTCGAAGAGGTGTTGCCGACGTTGACTCGACCAACCTACGTCCTATTTTAGACTTTATTTTACATCATTCCGAAGGAGATGAACGTCCATATTTGAAAGTTAAAGTCTTAGGAAAGGAAATTTTGGGATTATTGGATTCTGGTGCTTCAAAGACCATTGTAGGAAGAACTGGTTGGAAATTTTTACAAAACTTGGGTTTAGAGTTGTATACTTCGAAGAAGACCGTTTGTAGAGTGGCGAATGGTCAGATGTGTGAATCGTTGGGGGAATGTTTAGTACCTTTCATGGTTAGGGATCGCTTGCGTGTCTTGCCAGAATTAGTTATTTTGGACGTACCGCACATTCTGATTTTAGGATCTGATTTTTGGCGTGTTATGGGTATCGTTCCAGATTTGAGGCATAACGAATGGTATTTTTCGGACGCTCCAGCAATGGTAGGTTCAGTGGATCATCTCCGAGGTCAAACTATTTTGACCGATGCAGAGAAGTCGCAATTGGAGGAAGTTATTAATAGAAGTCGTGAACTAATGGGCACTTCTCTTGGTTGTACTGATGTCACTGAGCATGTGATTGTTTGTAAATCTGCACCCATAAAACAACGTTACCATCCTGTATCCCCAGTAATCCAAAGCCATATTGATAAAGAGCTAGAAGATATGTTGGCGAAAGGAGTAGTGGAGCGATCGAATAGTGCTTGGTCGTCCCCGATTCTCTTGGTGAAGAAAAAGGTTCCAGAAGGTGAAGAACCAAAATGGAGGTTCTGCGTAGACTATCGAAAGCTCAATGCCGTAACAGAGAGAGATGGCTACCCATTACCGTACATCTCTAATATTTTAAATAAATTGAAGAACGCGCATTATCTTTCCACCATAGACATTAAGTCGGCGTATTGGCAGGTACCTGTTGCTAAGGCTTCCAGGCCTTATACTGCTTTTACGGTTCCTGGTCGAGGTCTTTTTCAGTTTTGCAGAATGCCTTTTGGATTACATAATGCCCCGGCTACATGGCAGAGGTTGATAGATCGTGTCCTCGGTCCGGAGTTGGAACCCTATGTTTTTACTTACTTGGATGACGTGGTCATCGTGACAAAGTCTATTGAAGAACATGTAAGGATCTTAGAGGAAGTCTTTAGACGCTTGAGAGAAGCTAAGTTAACCGTTAGCTGGGATAAATGTCAATTTTGTAGACCGGAACTAAAGTATTTGGGTCATGTGGTTGATAGGAATGGACTACATGTTGATGGTGATAAGGTCAAGGCTATGCTACGTATCCCAACACCCACATCCGTCAAGGAAGTTGGTAGCATCATAGGCACATTTTCCTGGTATCGAAGATTTATTCCTTCCTTTGCGACACTACTAGCTCCAATTACAGCGATATTGAAGAAAGGAAGAAAATTCAATTGGACCCCGAGTTGTGAAGAATCTTTTCAGAAAATAAAAGAATGTCTAGTTTCTGCTCCGATACTTAATTGTCCTGACTACAATTTGCCTTTTGTTGTCCAATGTGATGCCTCAGGATATGGAGTGGGCGCCGTGTTATTGCAGCCAGGCCCGGATGGTGACGAAGTAATTAGTTTCCTGAGCAGATCACTAACGCGTCAAGAAAGGAATTTTTCCACGACGGAACGGGAATGTTTAGCTGTGTTATGGGCAGTCGAAAAACTGCGTCCTTATTTGGAGGGTGTTCCGTTTACGGTCGTGACTGATCACGCATTTCTCGTATGGCTTCAAAATTTGAAGGATCCTACTAGAAGATTAGCTCGATGGGCGGTAAGATTGCAACAATATGACTTTAAGATTGTGCATCGGAAAGGAAAAGAACATGTTGTCCCCGATTTGTTATCTCGGTCAGTTCCCGTGCTTGATATGGTTGAAGAGGTTGTACCGCTTCCTAGTGGTGATAGTTGGTATGATAAACTTTGTAGAAAAATCGAGTCTAATCCCTTGAAGTATCCTCAGTGGAGAATGTCTGGTGGCAAACTTTATAAATACATCCGTCCCAGTCATGGATTTTTGGTCGAGGAAGTGGACAATTGGAAGGAAGTCGTTCCTAAGGGTCAACGATTGGAAGTGCTGAAGTTGTGTCATGATAGTCCTTTAGCAGGTCATATGGGGATCCTGAAAACTTATAAGCGTATTAACGAGAAGTATTTTTGGCCGAAACTGCGGAGTGATGTGTCTCGTTACGTTGGACGTTGCTCACTGTATGCCATGCATAAGGTGGAACAAGGTAAGCCCAAAGGCTTTATGACTCCTCAACCTAAAGCTACTCAACCTTGGGAGATAGTAGCAACCGATCTTTTGGGACCTTTCCCAAGATCAACTCAAGGCTATAAGTTTATCTTAGTGGTAATGGATGTGTTTAGTAAATTTTCTTTGGTATTTCCGTTGCGATCCTCAAAAGCCGTGCATGTCGTTAAGAAAATAGAAGAAGAAGTTTTTCTCGTATTTGGAGTTCCACGTCTGTTACTATGTGATAATGGTGTCCAGTATACTTCGGGTATTTTCAAGAAAATGATGGAAACCTATGGTGTCTCAGTTCGTTATAATGCGTTGTGTCATCCACAGTGCAATCCATCTGAACGCTATAACCGAACCCTTAAAACAATGATGGCAACTTATATAGCTGACAACCATAGGAAGTGGGATGAAAATTTGGCCAAACTAGCATGTGCTACGCGCACTGCATACCACGAGTCGACTGGTCAAGATCCCTACTTCATAAATTTCGGTCGGAAGATGGTAGTGGATGGACGAGATTTTTCCCGAAAGGACAAACTCGGAGACCCAGAGGACGAAGTAGCTAAAATGGGATATAATCGATCGCGTGGACTCCAGGAATTATTTGTTGATGTTAGAAAACGTTTAGATAAAGCTTCGGCTAAGTGTGAGAAGACCTATAATCTACGGAGACGTCCAGAGGAATTTCAGCCCCATCAGTCAGTATGGCGGAGAAATTTTGTGTTGTCAGATGCCGCTAAATATTTCACGAAAAAGTTAGCTCCTAGATGGATAGGACCCTACTTCGTGAAGAAGAAAGTTTCCCCCTGGACATATAGTTTAGAGGATGAAAATGGCAAGGATCAAGGTATTTGGAATATTAAGGATTTAAGGATTAGTAACCCGACTGGTGATCCCGATAGGATTTAGGTCGGAGTAGAACGGACTAGCAAAAGTTTTGTCTAGTCTAAGTAAATTTAGTTAGTCTTCTGAAATTGGTTGTATTTATTTTTTTTTAATGTGTCCGTGAAGGATGACTGAGTGTTGGCTATGATCGGTTCTTAGGATGTATTTGGATGGTCAACCGATTCGTTTTTTTTTTGTGTTAGGTAGCCAATACGAAGTCGTAGGGTTGCGGTAGCCCTAATTTCTTTTGATTTATGGAATTGAATGTCACTTAGCTTTGGTCAGAAATATGTTGTCTTCGATGATATGGCGTTGGGATTTGTTTTGATGTTAGTAAGCCATTCTATTTAATTGGGATTTTTTCGAAGCCACATAATTATGTTTTGGTGAATCTTGTTGGATAATAGCTTAGTTTTGGATGATTCACTAAATTTCGTTGTATACGGATTTAAATTCTGAAAGACCTATCTCATTTTTATTTTAATGAACAATTGGAATTACACTACTGTTTCGGTAGATGTTTCTCGCAGTATCAGTAAGAGCGGAATGGTGGAGAGTTTCTTATGGACTCATGTTATGCGAGGTATAGTGAAGTACTAGCGATGCCACAGAGCTGGGAGGTCGCGAATAAGGGCAACATCCAGTAACCGACCTAATCAGTGTTGTCAGATTGACGTTGGAATTTGAAACTATTCTACTTGATCTCATACGATGAGAGATGACTGTTGTGTGGAAGTGGAGTAAGTGTTGTAAGTAAGTTGTTGCTTTGTGCGTGTGGTTTGAGATTGGTATGTCTTTCGTTGTCCAAGTACTTGCGCATGATGAAGACGGTGTGGATGATGATTGTGTTGTGGACTTCGCTCGGAGTTTAGGTAGTGCGTCGCTAGCGCGAGGGAAAATTTTCTTCGTCTAGTTTTTCCTCGTAAATTTCCCTCTGGGAAAGGAAGGTGTTGTTACGTTCCAAATTTAAAGTAGAAAGTCCCACCTCTATTTTATCAAAATTTAAATAATTCAGGACGTGTAAGAGCGGTTGCCTATAATATATTATAAGCAAGGTGGCGAAAATAAAATTAGTAATTTTCAAATAGGGGTAATGTCTGGCAAATTGTGCTGAAGTTAAGGGAACACGTCCTCTTTTTTGTGAAGAAACTAATTTAGATCGTTCTTTCTAGAGTTATCTTGGAAGAATTGGGATCATAAAATTGAAATTTTTGAATCTCGGTATTATTCGGTGACCTCCGTGTGTCAAGTTGTCAAGTGTTCGAAAGAGGACGGAAAGAAAGGGATTCTAGGTTTGACGGTGTTACTGAACGGTTGGGCTAGATTAAAAACGGCATTTTGTTTTTTGCTTTTGCTGCTGTTCCATGTGGGATCTGGACTAGTCCGAACCGTGTGGATATTCAAGAGGATTTGCTGCCTTCGTGGAAGGGTTTTTTGGAATATCCACAATTTCGCTAAAAAAAAGCGGATCTACAGTACACGTGAATACCGGGAGTCGTATTTAGATCAAGAAATTAGCCTTAATCACGAGTCCAAATAGCCGACTACGCTTCGGTCCAATTTGGGATATTTCAAACCCCTAATCTGGCTAAGAAGGGTGAGTGTTAGAACATTTCGTTTTTAATTAATTAAAAAGTTGTAGTTATTTTTTTATCCCATCTCTAAAAAGCTATTCACATTTTTATCAGTTTTCATACATTCAAGTTAGGAGACAAGTTTTTTTTTGTATTGCTCCATTATCGCCAAAAGGCAGATAAACAAAGTGTTAAAATCAATATATTTATTTCCAAATAATTATTTTAGACACAGATGGTAATTATTGTTTTCTTGCTTCAGGGTTGGTTTGTTTGTTTTTTTTCCTGCTTCTTCTTCTTCGTATTTTTCCGTCTGGCTGTAATTTTTAACTTTTCAACATTGTCACACAAGTCTATGTACAGCGACAATCGTATGGGATTTTGGATTGAAGACACGCTGAACTGTAACTGGAATTCCACGCGGTGAAGTATATGAAAATTCGAGGTATGGATCGATAATTAATTTTCAACGGAAGATTTAAGCACCGTCTAATTTGTTTACGGGATACAATAGTTTTTTTTTAAAGATTATTTGCTGTTAGTTTTTATTTTCATATTTACAAATACTTTAACAGTTTTTTTTTAAAGATTATTTGCGGTTTATTTTATTAATTAAATATTTACACATACCTATTTTAATTTTGTAAACTGCGTCTAAGGGGGGGTTATATATTTGAGATTTATTTTTTTATATTAATTTCTGCGCACGCACTTGAGCTCACGTGGTGTCCTATTTGCGGTAATTATTTTTTTTTGGTTGGTATTGAACCGCACACCCCTTAGCGTCCGGTACTTTTTATACGTCTTACCTTTCATTTTGTTCTGTTAAATAGAAATAACTTATGAATTTTTGTTAGGCAAGTAGAAGCCGTATTTTTATATTATTTTTTTATTAAGCCTATGGTAAAGTTAAATAATATTGTAATATGTATTTATTTTCAACTATCTTGGGAATCTATTTATTAAAATTGACTAAATTCTAATCTGACAATTTCATTTATTTTTTTTTTATTTATTCAGGTTGTATACTGTTACTTAGTATTTTAGTAGTAAACCTATTGGTAAGTTGGTGGTTTATTGAATAGTAACGTAGGGAAGGCTGTGGGCCAATTTACCTGGCGCCCCTGATATAACTTCGGATTTTTTTTTGTTTTGTGGACCGCACGACCATCTCCACTGTTTTGTCTAGCCGCGAGCCATTCCCAGACTGTCACCGTATAGTACTTTTCTTTCGGGGTGTACGTCTGATTTATATTTGGTTCATTTTGTAATTTTTTTATATAGATTCGGTTTTGTACGCCACAATACACTCACACAGACACAAACACGCACACACGCACACACACATACATTCTTCACCTCTCGACTCCTACCCATTAGTCGCCTCTTACGACAGGCAGGGCCTTCTTGCCACGGCCGTGTTCTTATTTCTGCAAGCCGAACGGACACACACACATACTCACACACGCACACACACACGCACACACGCACACACACATACACTCTTCACCTCTCGACTCTTACCTATTAGTCGCCTCTTACGATAGGCAGGGCCTTCTTGCCTCGGTCGTGTTCTTATTTCTGCAAGCCGAACTAACACACACACATACTTACACACGCACACACACACGCACACACATACACACACATACACTCTTCACCTGTCGACTCCTACCCATTAGTCGCCTCCTACGACAGGCAGGAACTTCTTGCCACGGCCGAGTTCTTATCTCTGTGAGCCGAACGGACACACACACTGACACACACACGCACGCACACACACACACCCACACACAAATACACTCTTCACCTCTCGACTCCTACCCATTAGTCGCCTCTTACGATAGGCAGGGCCTTCTTGCCTCGGTCGTGTTCTTATTTCTGCAAGCCGAACTAACACACACACATACTTACACACGCACACACACACGCACACACATACACACACATACACTCTTCACCTGTCGACTCCTACCCATTAGTCGCCTCCTACGACAGGCAGGAACTTCTTGCCACGGCCGAGTTCTTATCTCTGTGAGCCGATCGGACACACACACACTGACCCACACACATACACACACACACACTCACACACGCACGCACACACGCACAGACACACATACACTCTTTACCTCTCGACTCCTACCCATTATTCTCCTCTTACGACAGGCAGGGAATTCTTGCCACGGCCGTGTTCTTATCTCTGCAAGCCGAACGGACACACTCACATACTCACACACGCACACACACACGCACACACGCAAACACACACATACACTCTTCACCTCTCGACTCTTACCTATTAGTCGCCTCTTACGATAGGCAGGGCCTTCTTGCCTCGGTCGTGTTCTTATTTCTGCAAGCCGAACTAACACACACACATACTCACACACGCACACACAGACGCACACACGCACACACACACATACACTCTTCACCTCCCGACTCCTACTTATTAGTCGCCCCTTACAAGAGGCAGATCCTTCTTGCCTCGGCCGTATTCTTATCTCTGCAAGCCAAACGGACACACACACATACACACACACTCACACACGCACACACACGCACACAGGCACACACACACACACATACACTCTTCACCTCTCGACTCCTACCCATTAGTCGCCTCTTACGACAGGCAGGGCCTTCTTGCCACGGCCGTGTTCTTATCTCTGCGAGCCGACCGCACACACACACACTCACACACACACATACACACACACTTACACGCACACAGGCACACACGCACACATGCACACGCACACGCAAACGCACACGCACACACTCTCCACCTCTCGACTCCTACCCATTAGTCGCCTCTTAATCCAGGCAGGGCCTTCTTGCCACGGACGTATTCTTGTCTCTGCGGGCCGAACGGACACACACACACTCACACACACACACACATACACTCTTAACCTCTCGACTCCTACCCATTAGTCGCCTCTTACGATATTCAGGGACTTCTTGCCACGGACGTATTCTTATCTCTGCAAGCCGAACGGACACACACACATACTCACACACGCGCACACACACGCACACACGCACACACACATACACTCTTCACCTCTCGACTCCTACCTATTAGTCGCCCCTTACAACAGGCAGGGCCTTCTTGCCACAGCCATGTTCTTATCTCTGCGAGCCGAACGGACATACACACACACTCACACACACACGCACGCTCACACGCAGACACACACACGCACACACGCATACGCACACGCACACTCACACACTCTCCACCTCTCGACTCCTACCTATTAGTCGCCTCTTACGACAGGCAGGGCCTTCTTGCCTCGACCGTGTTCTTATCTCTGCAAGCCGAACGGACACACACACATACTCACACACGCACACACACACGCACACACGCACACACACATACACTCTTCACCTCTCGACTCCTACCTATTAGTCGCCTCTTACGATAGGCAGGGCCTTCTTGCCTCGGTCGTGTTCTTATTTCTGCAAGCCGAACTAACACACACACATACTCACACACGCACACACACACGCACACACATACACACACATACACTCTTCACCTGTCGACTCCTACCCATTAGTCGCCTCCTACGACAGGCAGGAACTTCTTGCCACGGCCGAGTTCTTATCTCTGTGAGCCGAACGGACACACACACTGACACACACACGCACGCACACACACACACCCACACACAAATACACTCTTCACCTCTCGACTCCTACCCATTAGTCGCCTCTTACGAAAGGCAGGGCCTTCTTGCCACGGCCGTGTTCTTATCTCTGCAAGCCGAACGGACACACACACATACTCACACACGCACACACAAATACACACGCACACAGACACACCCACACACACACATACACTCTTCACCTCTCGACTCCTACCTATTAGTCGCCTCTTACGACAGGCAGGGCCTTCTTGCCTCGGCCGTGTTCTTATCTCTGCAAGCCGAACGGACACACACACATACTCACATACGCACACACACACGCACACACGCACACACACACATACACTCTTCACCTCTCGACTCCTACCTATTAGTCGCCACTTACGATAGGCAGGGCCTTCTTGCCTCGGTCGTGTGCTTATTTCTGCAAGCCGAACTAACACACACACATACTCACACACGCACACACACGCACACACGCACACACACACATACACCCTTCACTTCCCGACTCCTACTTATTAGTCGCCCCTTACAAGAGGCAGATCCTTCTTGCCTTGGCCGTATTCTTATCTCTGCAGACAAACGGACACACACACATACACACACACTCACAAACGCACACACACGCACACACACACACACACACACACACACACACATACACTCTTCACCTCTCGACTCCTACCCATTAGTCGCCTCTTACGACAGGCAGGGCCATCTTGCCACGGCCGTGTTCTTATCTCTACCAGCCGACCCCACACACACACACTCACACACACATACACACACATTTTCACGCACACAGGCACACACGCATACACGCACACGCAAACGCACACGCACACGCACACGCACACGCACACGCACACACTCTCCACCTCTCGACTCCTATCCATTAGTCGCCTCTTAAGACAGGCAGGGCCTTCTTGCCACGGACGTAATCTTATCTCTGCAGGCCGAACGGACACACACACACTCACACACACACACACACACATACACTCTTAACCTCTCGACTCCTACCCTTTAGTCAGCTCTTACGACATTCAGGGACTTCTTGCCACGGACGTATTCTTATCTCTGCGAGCCGAACGGACATACACACACACTCACACACACACGCACGCTCTCACGCAGACACACACACGCACACACGCACACGCACACGCACACGCACACACTCTCCACCTCTCGACTCCTACCTATTAGTCGCCTCTTACGACAGGCAGGGCCTTCTTGCCTCGGCCGTGTTCTTATCTCTGCAAGCCGAACCGACACAGATACATACTTACACACGCACACACACACGCACACACGCACACACACATGCACTCTTCACCTCACGACTCCTACCTATTAGTCGCCCCTTACAACAGGCAGGGCCTTCTTGCCACAGCCATGTTCTTATCTCTGCGAGCCGAACGGACATACACACACACTCACACACACACGCACGCTCACACGAAGATACACACACGCACACACGCACACGCACACGCACACGCACACACTTTCCACCTCTCGACTCCTACCTATTAGTCGCCTCTTACGACAGGCAGGGCCTTCTTGCCTCGGCCGTGTTCTTATCTCTGCAATCCGAACGGACACACACACATACTTACACACGCACACACACACGCACACACGCACACACACGTACACTTTTCACCTCTCGACTCCTACCAATTAGTCGCCTCTTACGATAGGCATGTCCTTCTTGCCTCGGCCGTATTCTAATCTCTGCGAGCCGAACAGACACACACATACATACACACACACACTTACACACGCACACACAAACGATCACACACACACACATACATTCTTCACCTCTCGGCTCCTACCCATTAGTCGCCTCTTACGACAGGCAGGGCCTTCTTGTCACGGCCGTGTTCTTATCTCTGCGAGCCGACCGCACACACACACACACTTACACGCACACAGGCACACACGCACACACACACACGCACACGCACACGCACACACTCTTCACCTCTCCACTCCTACCTATTAGTCGCCTCTTAGGACAGGCAGTGCCTTCTTGCCTCGGCCGTGTTCTTATCTCTGCAAGCCAAACGGACATACACACATACACACACACTCACACACGCACACTCACGCACACAGGCACACACACACACACATACATTTTTCACCTCTCGGCTCCTATCCATTAGTCGCCTCTTACGACATTTAGGGACTTTTTGCCACGGACGTATTCTTATCTCTGCAAACCGAACGGACACACACACATACTTACACACGCACACACACACGCACACACGCACACACACGTACACTCTTCACCTCTCGACTCCTACCAATTAGTCGCCTCTTACGATAGGCAGGGCCTTCTTGCCTCGGCCGTATTCTTATCTCTGCAAGCCAAATGGACATACACACATACACACACACTCACACACGCACACTCACGCACACAGGCACACACACACACATACATTCTTCACCTCTCGGCTCCTACCCATTAGTCGCCTCTTACGACATTCAGGGACTTCTTGCCACGGACGTATTCTTATCTCTGCAAGCCGAACGGACACACACACTTACACACACACGCACGCTCACACGCAGACACACACACGCACACACGCACACGCACACGCACACGCACACACTCTCCACCTCTCCACTCCTACCTATTAGTCGCCTCTTAGGACAGGCAGGGCCTTCTTGCCTCGGCCGTGTTCTTATCTCTGCAAGCCGAACGGACACACACCTACTCACACACGCCCACACACACGCACACACATACACTCTTAACCTCTCGACTCCTACCCATTAGTCGCCTCTTACGACATTCAGAGACTTCTTGCCACGGACGTATTCTTATCTCTGCAAGCCGAACGGACACACACACATACTCACACACGCGCACACACACGCACACACGCACACACACATAAACTCTTCACCTCTCGACTCCTACCTATTAGTCGCCCCTTACAACAGGCAGGGCCTTCTTGCTACAGCCATGTTCTTATCTTTGCGAGCCGAACGGACATACACACACACTCACAAACACACGCACGCTCACACGCAGACACACACGCACACACGCAGACGGACACGCACACGCACACACTTTCCACCTCTCGACTCCTACCTATTAGTCGCCTCTTACGACAGGCAGGGCCTTCTTGCCTCGGCCGTGTTCTTATCTCTTCAATCCGAACGGACACACACACATACTTACACACGCACACACACACGCACACACGCACACACACGTACACTTTTCACCTCTCGACTCCTACCAATTAGTCGCCTCTTACGATCGGCATGTCCTTCTTGCCTCGGCCGTATTCTAATCTCTGCGAGCCGAACGGACACACACATACATACACACACACACACTTACACACGCACACACAAACGATCACACACACACACATACATTCTTCACCTCTCGGCTCCTACCCATTAGTCGCCTCTTACGACAGGCAGGGCCTTCTTGTCACGGCCGTGTTCTTATCTCTGCGAGCCGACCGCACACACACACACACTTACACGCACACAGGCACACACGCACACACACACACACGCACACGCACACGCACACACTCTTCACCTCTCCACTCCTACCTATTAGTCGCCTCTTAGGACAGGCAGTGCCTTCTTGCCTCGGCCGTGTTCTTATCTCTGCAAGCCAAACGGACATACACACATACAGACACACTCACACACGCACACTCACGCACACAGGCACACACACACACACATACATTCTTCACCTCTCGGCTCCTATCCATTAGTCGCCTCTTACGACATTTAGGGACTTTTTGCCACGGACGTATTCTTATCTCTGCAAGCCGAACGGACACACACACATACTTACACACGCACACACACACGCACACACGCACACACACGTACACTCTTCACCTCTCGACTCCTACCAATTAGTCGCCTCTTACGATAGGCAGGGCCTTCTTGCCTCGGCCGTATTCTTATCTCTGCAAGCCAAATGGACATACACACATACACACACACTCACACACGCACACTCACGCACACAGGCACACACACACATACATTCTTCACCTCTCGGCTCCTACCCATTAGTCGCCTCTTACGACATTCAGGGACTTCTTGCCACGGACGTATTCTTATCTCTGCAAGCCGAACGGACACACACACTCACACACACACGCACGCTCACACGCAGACACACACACGCACACACGCACACGCACACGCACACGCACACACTCTCCACCTCTCCACTCCTACCTATTAGTCGCCTCTTAGGACAGGCAGGGCCTTCTTGCCTCGGCCGTGTTCTTATCTCTGCAAGCCGAACGGACACACACCTACTCACACACGCCCACACACACGCACACACATACACTCTTAACCTCTCGACTCCTACCCATTAGTCGCCTCTTACGACATTCAGAGACTTCTTGCCACGGACGTATTCTTATCTCTGCAAGCCGAACGGACACACACACATACTCACACACGCGCACACACACGCACACACGCACACACACATAAACTCTTCACCTCTCGACTCCTACCTATTAGTCGCCCCTTACAACAGGCAGGGCCTTCTTGCTACAGCCATGTTCTTATCTCTGCGAGCCGAACGGACATACACACACACTCACAAACACACGCACGCTCACACGCAGACACACACGCACACACGCAGACGGACACGCACACACATACACTCTTCACCTCTCGACTCCTACCCATTATTCGCATCTTACGACAGGCAGGAACTTCTTGCCACGGCCGAGTTTTTATCTCTGTGAGCCGAACGGACACACACATACATACACACACACACTTACACACGCACACACAAGGGAACAAACACACACACACATACACATTTTTTATTTCTCGACTCCTACCAATTAGTCGCTCCTTACAGCAAGCATGGCCTTCTTGCCACGGCCGTATTCTTATCTATGCAAGCCGAACGGACACACACACCCATACACACACACACACTTACACACGCACAAACACATACACACGTACACACAAACGAACACACGCACACACACAAGTACACTCTTCATCTCTCGACTCCTATCCATTAGTCGCTACTTACAGCAAGCATGGCCTTCTTGCCTCGGCCGTGTTCTTATCTCTGCAAGCCGAACGGACACACACACATACTCACACACGCACACACACACGCACCCACGCACACACACACACATACACTCTCCACCTCTCGACTCCTACCTATTAGTCGCCTCTTACGACAGGCAGGGCCTTCTTGCCTCGGCCGTGTTCTTATCTCTGCAAGCCGAACGGACACACACACATACTCACACACGCACACACACACACATACACGCACACACACATACACTCTTCACCTCTCGACTCCTACCTATTAGTCGCCTCTTACGATAGGCAGGGCCTTTTTGCCACGGCCGAGTTCTTATCTCTGTGAGCCGAACGGACACACACACTGACACACACACGCACGCACACACACACACACACACACACACACAAATACACTCTTCACCTCTCGACTCCTACCCATTAGTCGCCTCTTACAAAAGGCAGGGCCTTCTTGCCACGGCCGTGTTCTTATCTCTGCAAGCCGAACGGACACACACACATACTCACACACGCACACACACACACACACACGCACACAGGCACACACACACACACACATACACTCTTCACCTCTCGGCTCCTACCCATTAGTCGCCTCTTACGACAGGCAGGGCCTTCTTGCCACGGCCGTGTTCTTATCTCTGCGAGCCTACCGCACACACACACTTACACGCACACAGGCACACACGCACACACACACACGCACACGCACACGCACACACTCTCCACCTCTCGACTCCTACCCATTAGTCGCCTCTTACGATAGGCAGGGCCTTCTTGCCTCGGTCGTGTTCTTATCTTTGCAAGCCGAAGGGACACACACACATACTCACACACGCACACACACACACACGCACACAGGCACACACACACACACATACACTCTTCACCTCTCGACTCCTACCTATTAGTCGCCTCTTACGATAGGCAGGGCCTTCTTGCCTCGGTCGTGTTCTTATTTCTGCAAGCCGAACTAACACACACACATATTCACACACGCACACACATACGCACACACATACACACACACATACACTCTTCACCTGTCGACTCCTACCCATTAGTCGCCTCCTACGACAGGCAGGAACTTCTTGCCACGGCCGAGTTCTTATCTCTGTGAGCCGAACGGACACACACATACATACACACACACACTTACACACGCACACACAAGGGAACAAACACACACACACATACACATTTTTTATCTCTCGACTCCTACCAATTAGTCCTTACAGCAAGCATGGCCTTCTTGCCACGGCCGTATTCTGATCTATGCAAGCCGAACGGACACACACACCCATACACACACACACACTTACACACGCACAAACACATACACACGTAAACACATTCGAACACACGCACACACACAAGTACATTCTTCATCTCTCGACTCCTATCCATTAGTCGCTCCTTACAGCAAGCATGGCCTTCTTGCCTCGGCCGTGTTCTTATCTCTGCAAGCCGAACGGACACACACACATACTCACACACGCACACACGCACACACACACGCACACACGCACACACACACATACACTCTTCACCTCTCGACTCCTACCTATTAGTCGCCTCATACGATAGGCAGGGCCTTCTTGCCTCGGTCGTGTTCTTATTTCTGCAAGCCGAACTAACACACACACATACTCATACACGCACACACACGCACACAGGCACACACACACATACACTCTTCACCTCTCGACTCCTACCCATTAGTCGCCTCTTACGACAGGCAGGGCCTTCTTGCCACGGCCGTGTTCTTATCTCTGCGAGCCGACCGCACACACACACACTCACACACACACATACACACACACTTACACGCACACAGGCACACACGCACACATGCAGACGCACACGCACACGCACACACTCTCCACCTCTCGACTCCTATCCATTAGTCGCCTCTTAAGACAGGCAGGGCCTTCTTGCCACGGACGTATTCTTATCTCTGCGGGCCGAACGGACACACACACACTCACACACACACACGCACGCTCACACGCAGACACACACACGCACACACGCACACCCACACGCACACTCACACACTCTCTACCTCTCGACTCCTACCTATTAGTCGCCTCTTACGACAGGCAGGGCCTTCTTGCATCGGCCATGTTCTTATCTCTGCAAGCCGAACGGACACACACACATACTCACACACGCACACACACACACACATACACGCACACACACATACACTCTTCACCTCTCGACTCCTACCCATTAGTCGCCTCTTACGGAAGGCAGGGCCTTCTTGCCACGGCCGTGTTCTTATCTCTGCAAGCCGAACGGACACACACACATACTCACACACGCACACACACACACACGCACACAGGCACACACACACACATACACTCTTCACCTCTCGACTCCTACCTCTTAGTCGCCTCTTACGATAGGCAGGGCCTTCTTGCCTCGGCCGTGTTCTTATTTCTGCAAGCCGAACTAACACACACACATACTCACACACGCACACACATACGCACACACATACACACACACATACACTCTTCACCTGTCGACTCCTACCCATTAGTCGCCTCCTACGACAGGCAGGAACTTCCTGCCACGGCCGAGTTCTTACCTCTGTGAGCCGAACGGACACACACACTGATACACACACGCACGCACACACACACACAAATACACTCTTCACCTCTCGACTCCTACCCATTAGTCGCCTCTTACGAAAGGCAGGGCCTTCTTGCCTCGGCCGTGTTCTTATCTCTGCAAGCCGAACGGACACACACAAATACTCACACACGCACACACACACGCACACACGCAAACACACATACACTCTTCACCTCTCGACTCCTACCTATTAGTCGCCTCTTACGATAGGCAGGGCCTTTTTGCCTCGGTCGTGTTCTTATTTCTGCAAGCCGAACTAACACACACACATACTCACACACGCACACACACACGCACACACGCACACACACACATACACTCGTCACCTCCCGACTCCTACTTATTAGTCGCCCCTTACAAGAGGCAGATCCTTCTTGCCTCGGCCGTATTCTTATCTCCGCAGCCAAACGGACACACACACATACACAAGTACACTCTTCATCTCTCGACTCCTATCCATTAGTCGCTCTTTACAGCAAGCATGGCCTTCTTGCCTCGGCAGTATTCTTATCTCTGCAAGCCAAACAGACACACACACATACACACACACTTACCCACGCACACATACGCACACACGCACACACACACATACACTCTTCACCTCTCGACTCCTACCCATTAGTCGCCTCTTACGACAGGCAGGGCCTTCTTGCCACGGCCCTGTTCTCATCTCTGTGAGCCGACCGGACACTCACACACTAACACACACACATACACACACACACACACACACGCACGCACACACGCACAGACACACATACACTCTTTACCTCTCGACTCCTACCCATTATTCTTCTCTTACGACAGGCAGGGCCTTCTTGCCTCGGCCGTATTCTTATCTCTGCAAGCCAAACGGAAACACACACATACACACACACTCACACACGCACACACACGCACACAGGCACACACACACACACATACACTCTTCACCTCTCGACTCCTACCCATTAGTGGCCTCTTACGACAGGCAGGGCCTTCTTGCCACGGCCGTGTTCTTATCTCTGCCAGCCGACCGCACACACACACACTCACACACATACAGGCACACACTCACACACACACGCACACACGCACACACACACACAAATACACTCTTCACCTCTCGACTCCTACCCATTAGTCGCCTCTTACGACAGGCATGGACTTATTGCCTCGGCCGTATTCTAATCTCTGCGAGCCGAACGGACACACACCTACTCACACACGCACACACACACACGCACACACACATACACTCTTCACCTCTCGACTCCTACCCCTTAGTCGCATCTTACGACAGGCAGGAACTTGTTGCCACGGCCGAGTTCTTATCTCTGTGAGCCGAACGGACACACACATACACACACACACACAAAGGAACAAACACACACACACATACACTCTATATCTCTCGACTCCTACCAATTAGTCGCTCCTTACAGCAAGCATGGCCTTCTTGCCACGGCCGTATTCTTATCTATGCAAGTCGAACGGACACACACACCCATACACACACACACTTACACACGCACAAACACATACACACGTACACACAAACGAACACACGCACACACACACACGTACACTCTTCATCTCTCGACTCCTACCCATTAGTGGCTCCTTACAGCAAGCATGGCCTTCTTGTCTCTGCGAGCGAAGGGACACACACACACTTACACACACACTCACACACACACGCAAACACGCACGTACACACGCACACACACATACACTCATACACACACAAACACGCACACACGCACACACACATACATTCTTCACTTCTCGACTCCTACCCATTTGTCGCCTCTTACGACAGGCAGGGCCTTCTTGCCACGGCTGTGTTCTCATCTCTGCGAGCCGACCGGACACACACACTGACACACACACATACACACACACTTACACACGCACGCACACACGCACAGACACACATATACTCTTTACCTCTCGACTCCTACCCATTATTCTCCTCTTACGACAGGCAGGGAATTCTTGCCACGGCCGTGTTCTTATCTCTGCAACCCGAACGAACACACACATACTCACACACGCACACGCACACGCACACGCACACACTTTCCACCTCTCGACTTCTATCCATTAGTCGCCTCTTACGACAGGCATGGCCTTCTTGCCACCGCTGTTTTCTTATCTCTGCGAGCGAAGGGACACACACACATACACACACACATACACACACACTCACACACGCACACACACGCATACACGCACACACACACAAGCACACGCACACAGGCACACACACACATACACTCTTCACCTCTCGACTCCTACTTATCAGTCGCCCCTTACAAGAGGCAGGGCCTTCTTGCCTCGGCCGTATTCTTATTTCTGCAAGCCAAACAGACACACACACACACACATACACACACACTTACACACGCACACACACCCACACACGCACACACACACACATACACTCTTCACCTCTCGACTCCTACCCATTAGTCGTCTCGTACGACAGGCAGGGCCTTCTTGCCACGGCCGTTTTCTCATCTCTGCGAGCGAAGGGAGACACACACACATATACACACACTCACACACACACACGCAAACACGCACGTACACACGCACACACACATACACTCATACACACACAAACACGCACACACGCACACACACATACACTCTTCACCTCTCGACTCCTACCCATTAGTCGCCTCTTACGACAGGCAGCGCCTTGTTGCCACGGCCGTGTTCTTATCTCTGCGAGCCGACCGCACACACACACACTCACACACACACAAATACACACACACTCACACACGCACGCACACACGCACACACACATACACATACACTCTTCACCTCTCGACTTCTACCCATTATTCTCCTCTTACGACAAGCAGGGACTTATTGCCACGGCCGTGTCTTATCTCTGAAAGCCGAACGGACACACACACACACACAACACAAACACACGCACACAGGCAAACACGCACACACGCACACGCACACCCACACGCACACACTCTTTACCTCTCAACTCCTATCCATTAGTCACCTCTTATAACAGGCAGGGCCTTCTTGCCACGGCCGTGTTCTTATCTCTGCGAGCCGAACGGACACACACACTTACACACAGACTCACGCACACACGCACACACACGCACCCACGCACACGCACACGCACACGCACACGCACACGCACACACTCTCCACCTTTCCACTCCTATCCATTAGTCGCCTGTTAAGACAGGCAGGCCCTTCTTGCCACGGCCGTATTCATATCTCTGCGAGCCGAGCGGACACACACACACACACTCATACACACACACATACACTCTTCACCTCTCGACTCCTACCCATTAGTCGCCTCTTACGGAAGGCAGGGCCTTCTTGCCACGGCCGTGTTCTTATCTCTGCAAGCCGAACGGACACACACACATACTCACACACGCACACACACACACACACGCACACAGGCACACACACACACATACACTCTTCACCTCTCGACTCCTACCTATTAGTCGCCTCTTACGATAGGCAGAGCCTTCTTGCCTCGGCCGTGTTCTTATTTCTGCAAGCCGAACTAACACACACACATACTCACACACGCACACACATACGCACACACATACACACACACATACACTCTTCACCTGTCGACTCCTACCCATTAGTCGCCTCCTACGACAGGCAGGAACTTCTTGCCACGGCCGAGTTCTTACCTCTGTGAGCCGAACGGACACACACACTGATACACACACGCACGCACACACACACACACACAAATACACTCTTCACCTCTCGACTCCTACCCATTAGTCGCCTCTTACGAAAGGCAGGGCCTTTTTGCCTCGGCCGTGTTCTTATCTCTGCAAGCCGAACGGACACACACAAATACTCACACACGCACACACACACGCACACACGCAAACACACATACACTCTTCACCTCTCGACTCCTACCTATTAGTCGCCTCTTACGATAGGCAGGGCCTTTTTGCCTCGGTCGTGTTCTTATTTCTGCAAGCCGAACTAACACACACACATACTCACACACGCACACACACACGCACACACGCTCACACACACATACACTCGTCACCTCCCGACTCCTACTTATTAGTCGCCCCTTACAAGAGGCAGATCCTTCTTGCCTCGGCCGTATTCTTATCTCCGCAGCCAAACGGACACACACACATACACACACACTCACACACGCACACACACGCACACAGGCACACACACACACACACACACACACACACACACACACACATACACTCTTCACCTCTCGACTCCTACCCATTAGTCGCCTCTTACGACAGGCAGGGCCTTCTTGCCACGGCCGTGTTCTTATCTCTGCGAGCCGACCGCACACACACATACTCACACACACACATACACACACACTTACACGCACACACGCACACACGCACACGCAAACGCACACGCACACGCACACGCACACACTTTCCATCTCTCGACTCCTATCCATTAGTCGCCTCTTAAGACAGGCAGGGCCTTCTTGCCACAGACGTATTCTTATCTCTGCAGGCCGAACGGACACACACACACTCACACACACACATACACTCTTAACCTCTCGACTCCTACCCATTAGTCGCCTCTTACGACATTCAGGGACTTCTTGCCACAGACGTATTCTTATCTCTGCGAGCCGAACGGACATACACACACACTCACACACACACGCACGCTCACACGTGCGACTCTCGACTCCTACCTATTAGTCGCCTATTACGACAGGCAGGGCCTTCTTGCCTCGGCCGTGTTCTTATCTCTGCAAGCCGAACGGACACACACACACATACTTACACACGCACACACACACGCACACACGCACACACACATACACTCTTTACCTCTCGACTCCTACCTATTAGTCGCCCCTTACAACAGGCAGGGTCTTCTTGCCACAGCCATGTTCTTATCTCTGCGAGCCTAACGGACATACACACACACACTCACACACACACGCACACGCACACACTCTTCACATCTCGACTCCTACCTATTAGTCGCCTCTTACGACAGGCAGGGCCTTCTTGCCTCGGCCGTGCTCTTATCTCTGCAAGCCGAACCGACACACACACATACTTACACACGCACACAGGCACACACACACACACACATACGTTCTTCACCTCTCGACTCCTACCCATTAGTCGCCTCTTACGACAGGCAGGGCCTTCTTGCCACGGCCGTGTTCTTATCTCTGCGAGCCGACCGCACACACACACACTTACACGCACACAGGCACACACGCACACACGCAAACCCACACGCACACGCACACACTCTCCACCTCTCGACTCCTATCCATTAGTCGCCTCTTACGACATTCAGGGACTTCTTGCCACGGACGTATTCTTATCTCTGCAAGCCGAACGGACACACACACATACTCACACACGCGCACACACACGCACACACGCACACACACATACACTCTTCACCTCTCGACTCCTACCTATTAGTCGCCCCTTACAACAGGCAGGGCCTTCTTGCTACAGCCATGTTCTTATCTCTGCGAGCCGAACGGACATACACACACACTCACACACACACGCACGCTCACACGCAGACACATAGACGCACCCACGCACACGCACACGCACACGCACACACTCTCCACCTCTCGACTCCTACCTATTAGTCGCCTCTTAGGACAGGCAGGGCCTTCTTGCCTCGGCCGTGTTCTTATCTCTGCAAGCCGAACGGACACACACACATACTCACACACGCACACACATACACTCTTAACCTCTCGACTCCTACCCATTAGTCGTCTCTTACGACATTCAGGGACTTCTTGCCACGGACGTATTCTTATCTCTGCAAGCCGAACGGACACACACACATACTCACACACGCGCACACACACGCACACACGCACACACATACACTCTTCACCTCTCGACTCCTACCTATTAGTCGCCCCTTACAACAGGCAGGGCCTTCTTGCTACAGCCATGTTCTTATCTCTGCGAGCCGAACGGACATACACACACACTCACACACACACGCACGCTCACACGCAGACACACACGCACATACGCACACGCACACGCACACACATACACTCTTCACCTCTCGACTCCTACCCATTAGTCGCATCTTACGACAGGCAGGAACTTCTTGCCACGGCCGAGTTCTTATCTCTGTGAGCCGAACGGACACACACATACATACACACACACACTTACACACGCACACACAAAGGAACAAACACACACACACATACACATTTTTTATCTCTCGACTCCTACCAATTAGTCGCTCCTTACAGCAAGCATGGCCTTCTTGCCACGGCCGTATTCTTATCTATGCAAGCCGAACGGACACACACACCCATACACACACACACACACACTTACACACGCACAAACACATACACACGTACACACAAATGAACACACGCACACACACAAGTACACTCTTCATCTCTCGACTCCTATCCATTAGTCGCTCCTTACAGCAAGCATGGCCTTCTTGCCTCGGCAGTATTCTTATCTCTGCAAGCCAAACAGACACACACACATACACACACACTTACCCACGCACACATACGCACACACGCACACACACACATACACTCTTCACCTCTCGACTCCTACCCATTAGTCGCCTCTTACGACAGGCAGGGCCTTCTTGCCACGGCCCTGTTCTCATCTCTGTGAGCCGACCGGACACTCACACACTAACACACACACATACACACACACACTCACACACGCACGCACACACGCACAGACACACATACACTCTTTACCTCTCGACTCCTACCCATTATTCTTCTCTTACGACAGGCAGGGCCTTCTTGCCTCGGCCGTATTCTTATCTCTGCAAGCCAAACAGAAACACACACATACACACACACTCACACACGCACACACACGCACACAGGCACACACACACACATACACTCTTCACCTCTCGACTCCTACCCATTAGTCGCCTCTTACGACAGGCAGGGCCTTCTTGCCACGGCCGTGTTCTTATCTCTGCGAGCCGACCGCACACACACACACTCACACACATACAGGCACACACTCACACACACACGCACACACGCACACACACACACAAATACACTCTTCACCTCTCGACTCCTACCCATTAGTCGCCTCTTACGACAGGCATGGACTTATTGCCTCGGCCGTATTCTAATCTCTGCGAGCCGAACGGACACACCTACTCACACACGCACACACACACACGCACACACACATACACTCTTCACCTCTCGACTCCTACCCATTAGTCGCATCTTACGACAGGCAGGAACTTGTTGCCACGGCCGAGTTCTTATCTCTGTGAGCCGAACGGACACACACATACATACACACACACACACTTACACACGCACACACAAAGGAACAAACACACACACACACATACACTCTATATCTCTCGACTCCTACCAATTAGTCGCTCCTTACAGCAAGCATGGCCTTCTTGCCACGGCCGTATTCTTATCTATGCAAGTCGAACGGACACACACACCCATACACACACACACTTACACACGCACAAACACATACACACGTACACACAAACGAAAACACGCACACACACACACGTACACTCTTCATCTCCCGACTCCTACCCATTAGTCGCTCCTTACAGCAAGCATGGCCTTCTTGTCTCGGCCGTATTCTTATCTCTGCAAGCCAAACAGACACACACACATACACACACACACACTTACACACGCACACACACGCACACACGCACACACACACACACACATACACTCTTCACCTCTCGACTCCTACCCATTAGTCGCCTCTTACGACAGGCAGGGCCTTCTTGCCACGGCCGTGTTCTCATCTCTGTGAGCCGACCGGACACACACACACACACTGACACACACATACACACACACTCACACACGCACGCACACACGCACACACACATACATTCTTCACCTCTCGACTCCTATCTATTAGTCGCCTCTTACGACAGGCAGGGCCTTCTTGCCTCGGCCGTGTTCTTATCTCTGCAAGCCGAACGGACACACACACACACGCACACACACACACACACACACACACA
>NW_027311901.1:40000-55000 GCF_040954645.1 Diabrotica undecimpunctata | reverse complement strand
GCCGAACGGACACACACACGTACTCACACACGCGCACACACACGCACACACGCACACACATACACTCTTCACCTCTCGACTCCTACCTATTAGTCGCCCCTTACAACAGGCAGGGCCTTCTTGCTACAGCCATGTTCTTATCTCTGCGAGCCGAACGGACATACACACACACTCACACACACACGCACGCTCACACGCAGACACACACGCACATACGCACACGCACACGCACACACATACACTCTTCACCTCTCGACTCCTACCCATTAGTCGCATCTTACGACAGGCCGGAACTTCTTGCCACGGCCGAGTTCTTATCTCTGTGAGCCGAACGGACACACACATACATACACACACACACTTACACACGCACACACAAAGGAACAAACACACACACACATACACATTTTTTATCTCTCGACTCCTACCAATTAGTCGCTCCTTACAGCAAGCATGGCCTTCTTGCCACGGCCGTATTCTTATCTATGCAAGCCGAACGGACACACACACCCATACACACACACACACACTTACACACGCACAAACACATACACACGTACACACAAATGAACACACGCACACACACAAGTACACTCTTCATCTCTCGACTCCTATCCATTAGTCGCTCCTTACAGCAAGCATGGCCTTCTTGCCTCGGCAGTATTCTTATCTCTGCAAGCCAAACAGACACACACACATACACACACACTTACCCACGCACACATACGCACACACGCACACACACACATACACTCTTCACCTCTCGACTCCTACCCATTAGTCGCCTCTTACGACAGGCAGGGCCTTCTTGCCACGGCCCTGTTCTCATCTCTGTGAGCCGACCGGACACTCACACACTAACACACACACATACACACACACACTCACACACGCACGCACACACGCACAGACACACATACACTCTTTACCTCTCGACTCCTACCCATTATTCTTCTCTTACGACAGGCAGTGCCTTCTTGCCTCGGCCGTATTCTTATCTCTGCAAGCCAAACAGAAACACACACATACACACACACTCACACACGCACACACACGCACACAGGCACACACACACACATACACTCTTCACCTCTCGACTCCTACCCATTAGTCGCCTCTTACGACAGGCAGGGCCTTCTTGCCACGGCCGTGTTCTTATCTCTGCGAGCCGACCGCACACACACACACTCACACACATACAGGCACACACTCACACACACACGCACACACGCACACACACACACAAATACACTCTTCACCTCTCGACTCCTACCCATTAGTCGCCTCTTACGACAGGCATGGACTTATTGCCTCGGCCGTATTCTAATCTCTGCGAGCCGAACGGAGACACACCTACTCACACACGCACACACACACACGCACACACACATACACTCTTCACCTCTCGACTCCTACCCATTAGTCGCATCTTACGACAGGCAGGAACTTGTTGCCACGGCCGAGTTCTTATCTCTGTGAGCCGAACGGACACACACATACATACACACACACACACACTTACACACGCACACACAAAGGAACAAACACACACACACATACACTCTATATCTCTCGACTCCTACCAATTAGTCGCTCCTTACAGCAAGCATGGCCTTCTTGCCACGGCCGTATTCTTATCTATGCAAGTCGAACGGACACACACACCCATACACACACACTTACACACGCACAAACACATACACACGTACACACAAACGAACACACGCACACACACACACGTACACTCTTCATCTCTCGACTCCTACCCATTAGTCGCTCCTTACAGCAAGCATGGCCTTCTTGTCTCGGCCGTATTCTTATCTCTGCAAGCCAAACAGACACACACACATACACACACACACTTACACACGCATACACACGCACACACGCACACACACACACACATACACTCTTCACCTCTCGACTCCTACCCATTAGTCGCCTCTTACGACAGGCAGGGCCTTCTTGCCACGGCCGTGTTCTCATCGCTGTGAGCCGACCGGACACACACACACACACTGACACACACATACACACACACTCACACACGCACGCACACACGCACACACACATACATTCTTCACCTCTCGACTCCTATCTATTAGTCGCCTCTTACGACAGGCAGGGCCTTCTTGCCTCGGCCGTGTTCTCATCTCTGCAAGCCGAACGGACACACACACACACGCACACACACACACACACACAAACACACGCACACAGGCACACACACATACACTCTTCACCTCTCGACTCCTACTTATCAGTCGCCCCTTACAAGAGGCAGGGCCTTCTTGCCTCGGCCGTATTCTTATCTCTGCAAGCCAAACAGACACACACACACACATACACACACACTTACACACGCACACACACCCACACACGCACACACACACACATACACTCTTCACCTCTCGACTCCTACCCATTAGTCGTCTCGTACGACAGGCAGGGCCTTCTTGCCACGGCCGTGTTCTCATATCTGCGAGCCGACCGGAAACACACACACTGACACACACACTCACACAGGCACGCACAAACGCACACACACACATACACTCTTCACCTCTCGACTTCTACCCATTATTCTCCTCTTACGATAGGCAGGGACTTCTTGCCACGGCCGTGTTCTTATCTCTGCAAGCCGAACGGACACACACACACACGCACACACACACACACACACACAAACACACGCACACAGGCACACACACACATACACTCTTCACCTCTCGACTCCTACTTATCAGTCGCCCCTTACAAGAGGCAGGGCCTTCTTGCCTCGGCCGTATTCTTATCTCTGCAAGCCAAACAGACACACACACACACACATACACACACACTTACACACGCACACACACCCACACACGCACACACACACACACATACACTCTTCACCTCTCGACTCCTACCCATTAGTCGTCTCGTACGACAGGCAGGGCCTTCTTGCCACGGCCGTTTTCTCATCTCTGCGAGCGAAGGGACACACACACACATACACACACACTCACACACACACACACACGCAAACACGCACGTACACACGCACACACACATACACTCATACACACACAAACACGCACACACGCACACACACATACATTCTTCACCTCTCGACTCCTACCCATTTGTCGCCTCTTACGACAGGCAGGGCCTTCTTGCCACGGCTGTGTTCTCATCTCTGCGAGCCGACCGGACACACACACACTGACACACACACATACACACACACTTACACACGCACGCACACACGCACAGACACACATATACTCTTTACCTCTCGACTCCTACCCATTATTCTCCTCTTAATACAGGCAGGGAATTCTTGCCACGGCCGTGTTCTTATCTCTGCAACCCGAACGAACACACACATACTCACACACGCACACGCACACGCACACGCACACACTCTCCACCTCTCGACTCCTATCCATTAGTCGCCTCTTACGACAGGCATGGCCTTCTTGCCACCGCTGTTTTCTTATCTCTGCGAGCGAAGGGACACACACACATACACACACACACACATACACACACACTCACACACGCACACACACGCATACACGCACACACACACAAACACACGCACACAGGCACACACACACATACACTCTTCACCTCTCGACTCCTACTTATCAGTCGCCCCTTACAAGAGGCAGGGCCTTCTTGCCTCGGCCGTATTCTTATCTCTGCAAGCCAAACAGACACACACACACACACACACACATACACACACACTTACACACGCACACACACACACACACGCACACACACACACACATACACTCTTCACCTCTCGACTCCTACCCATTAGTCGTCTCGTACGACAGGCAGGGCCTTCTTGCCACGGCCGTTTTCTCATCTCTGCGAGCGAAGGGACACACACACACATACACACACACTCACACACACACACGCAAACACGCACGTACACACGCACACACACATACACTCATACACACACAAACACGCACACACGCACACACACATACACTCTTCACCTCTCGACTCCTACCCATTAGTCGCCTCTTACGACAGGCAGCGCCTTCTTGCCACGGCCGTGTTCTTATCTCTGCGAGCCGACCGCACACACACACACTCACACACACACGAATACACACACACTCACACACGCACGCACACACGCACACACACATACACATACACTCTTCACTTCTCGACTTCTACCCATTATTCTCCTCTTACGACAAGCAGGGACTTATTGCCACGGCCGTGTCTTATCTCTGAAAGCCGAACGGACACACACACACACACACAACACAAACACACGCACACAGGCAAACACGCACACACGCACACGCACACCCACACGCACACACTCTTTACCTCTCAACTCCTATCCATTAGTCACCTCTTATAACAGGCAGGGCCTTCTTGCCGCGGCCGTGTTCTTATCTCTGCAAGCCGAACGGACACACACACTTACACACAGACTCACGCACACACGCACACACACGCACCCACGCACACGCACACGCACACGCACACGCACACACTCTCCACCTTTCCACTCCTATCCATTAGTCGCCTGTTAAGACAGGCAGGTCCTTCTTGCCACGGCCGTATTCATATCTCTGCGAGCCGAGCGGACACACACACACACACTCATACACACACACATACACTCTTCACCTCTCGACCCCTACCTTTTAGTCGAATCTTACGAGAGGCAGGGCCTTCTTTCCCCGGCCGTGTTCTTATCTCTGAAAGCCGAACGGACACACACACACACGCACACACAAACACACGCACATAGGAACACACGCACACACGCACACGCACACGGACACGCACACGCACACACTCTCCACCTCTCGACTCCTATCCATTAGTCGCCTCTTACGACAGGCATAAACTTATTGCCTCGGCCGTATTCTAATCTCTGCAAGCCGAACGGACACACACACACACACATACACGCTTCACCTCTCGACTCCTACCCATTAGTCGACTCTTACGATATTCAGGGACTTCTTGCCACGGCCGTGTTCTTATCTCTGCGAGCCGAACGAACACACACACACGCACACACGCACACACACACACAAATACACTCTTCACCTCTCGACTCCTACCCATTAGTCGCCTCTTACGACAGGCATAAACTTATTGCCTCGGCCGTATTCTAATCTCTGCAAGCCGAACAGACACACGCATACATACACACACACTCACACACACACACGCACACACGCACGCACACATACACTCTTCACCTCTTAACTCCTACCCATTAGTCGCCCCGTACGATTTGCATGGCCTTCTTGCCACGGCTGTTTTCTTATCTCTGCGAGCCGAAGGGACACACACATACACACACACTCACACTCACACACACACGCACACATACACTCTTCTGCACTCGACTCCTACTTATTAGTCGCCCCGTACGATTTGCATGGCCTTCTTGCCACGGCTGTTTTCTTATCTCTGCGAGCCGAAGGGACACACACACATACACACACACACACTCACAGACACACACAAACACGCACACACGTACGCACACACGCACACGCACACGCAGACACGCACGCACAGACGCACACACACATACACTCACACACACACACGCACACACACATACATTCTTCACCTCTCGACTCCTACCTATTAGTCGCCTCTTACGACAGGCAGGGCCTTCTTGCCTCGGCCGTGTTCTTATCTCTACAAGCCGAACGGACACACACACATACTCACACACGCACACATACACGCACACACGCACACACGCACACACACACACATACACTCTTCACCTCTCGACTCCTACCTATTAGTCGCCTCTTACGTTAGGCAGGGCCTTCTTGCCTCGGCCGTGTTCTTATCTCTGCAAGTCAAACTAACACACACATATACTCACACACGCACACACACACGCACACACGCACACACACACATACACTCTTCACCTCTCGACTTCTACCCATTAGTCGCCCCGTACGATTTGCATGGCCTTCTTGCCACGGCTGTTTTCTTATCTCTGCGAGCCGAAGGGACACACACATACACACACACACTCACACTCACACACACACGCACACATACACTCTTCTGCTCTCGACTCCTACTTATTAGTCGCCCCGTACGATTTGCATGGCCTTCTTGCCACGGCTGTTTTCTTATCTCTGCGAGCCGAAGGGAGACACACATACACACACACACTCACAAACAGACACACATACACGCAGGCCCACACGCACACACACATACACTCACACACACACAAACACGCACACACGCACACACACATACATTCTTCACCTCTCGACTCCTACCTATTAGTCGCCTCTTACGACAGGCAGGGCCTTCTTGCCTCTCCGTGTTCTTATCTCTGCAAGCCAAACGGACACACACACACACACATACTCACACACGCACACACACACTCACACACGCACACACACACATACACTCTTCACCTCTCGACTCCTACCCATTAGTCGCCCCGTACGATTTGCATGGACATCTTGCCACGGCTGTTTTCTTATCTCTGCGAGCCGAAGGGACACACACATACACACACACACTCACAAACAGACACACATACACGCAGGCCCACACGCACACACACATACACTCACACACACAGAAACACGCACACACGCACATACACATACATTCTTCACCTCTCGACTCCTACCTATTAGTCGCCTCTTACGACAGGCAGGGCCTTCTTGCCTCGGCCGTGTTCTTATCTCTACAAGCCGAACGGACACACACACATACTCACACACGCACACACACACACACACACGCACACACACACATACACTCTTCACCTCTCGACTCCTACCTATTAGTCGCCTCTTACGTTAGGCAGGGCCTTCTTGCCTCGGCCGTGTTCTTATCTCTGCAAGTCAAACTAACACACACACATACTCACACACGCACACACACACGCACACACGCACACACACACACATGCACTCTTCACCTCTCGACTCCTACCTATTAGTCGCCTCT
Source organism: Diabrotica undecimpunctata (assembly GCF_040954645.1). Taxonomy (NCBI): domain Eukaryota; kingdom Metazoa; phylum Arthropoda; class Insecta; order Coleoptera; family Chrysomelidae; genus Diabrotica; species Diabrotica undecimpunctata. The sequence continues at coordinate 48,016 of NW_027311901.1, read as the reverse complement.
TACGATAGGCAGAGCCTTCTTGCCTCGGTCGTGTTTTTATTTCTGCAAGCCGAAATAACACACACACATACACACACACTCACACACGCACACACACGCACACACGCACACACACACACACATACACTCTTCACCTCTCGACTCCTACCCATTAGTCGCCTCTTACGACAGGCAGGGCCTTCTTGCCACGGTCGTGTTCTTATCTCTGCGAGCCGACTGCACACACACACTCCCATACACATACTTATTCCCACCTTTTACGCACACAGGCACACACGCACACACACACACGCACACGCACACACTATCCACCTCTCGACTCCTATCCATTAGTCGCCCCTTAAGACAGGCAGGGCCTTCTTGCCACGGACGTATCCTTATCTCTGCGGGCCGAACGGACACACACACACTAACACACACACACACACATATACACTCTTAACGTCTCGACTCCTACCCATTAGTCGCCTCTTACGACATTCAGGGACTTCTTGCCACGGACGTATTCTTATCTCTGCAAGCCAAACGGACACACACACATACTCACACACGCACACACACACGCACACACGCACACACACACACATGCACTCTTCACCTCTCGACTCCTACCTATTAGTCGCCTCTTACGATAGGCAGGGCCTTCTTGCCTCGGCCGTGTTCTTATCTCTGCGAGCCGAACGGACACACACACACTCACACACATACGCACACACGCATACACACACGCACACACGCACACACGCACGCACACATACACTCTTCACCCCTTGACTCCTACCCATTAGTCGCCCCGTACGATTTGCATGGCCTTCTTGCCACGGCTGTTTTCTTATCTCTGCGAGCCGAAGGGAGACACACATACACACACACACTCACAAACAGACACACATACACGCAGGCCCACACGCACACACACATACACTCACACACACACAAACACGCACACACACATACATTCTTCACCTCTCGACTCCTACCTATTAGTCGCCTCTTACGACAGGCAGGGCCTTCTTGCCTCAACCGTGTTCTTATCTCTGCAAGCCAAACGGACACACACACACATACTCACACACGCACACACACACTCACACACGCACACACACACATACACTCTTCACCTCTCGACTCCTACCCATTAGTCGCCCCGTACGATTTGCATGGCCATCTTGCCACGGCTGTTTTCTTATCTCTGCGAGCCGAAGGGACACACACATACACACACACACTCACAAACAGAGACACATACACGCAGGCCCACACGCACACACACATACACTCACACACACACAAACACGCACACACGCACATACACATATATTCTTCACCTCTCGACTCCTACCTATTAGTCGCCTCTTACGACAGGCAGGGCCTTCTTGCCTCGGCCGTGTTCTTATCTCTGCAAGCCGATCGGACACACACACATACTCACACACGCACACACACACGCACACACGCACACACACACATACACTCTTCACCTCTCGACTCCTACCTATTAGTCGCCTCTTACGATAGGCAGGGCCTTCTTGCCTCGGTCGTGTTCTTATTTCTGCAAGCCGCACTAACACACACACATACTCACACACGCACACACACACGCACACACGCACACACACATACACTCTTCACCTCCCGACTCCTACTTATTAGTCGCCCCTTACAAGAGGCAGATCATTCTTGCCTCGGCCGTATTCTTATCTCTGCAGCCAAACGGACACACACACATACACACACACTCACACACGCACACACACGCACACAGGCACACACATACACACATACACTCTTCACCTCTCGACTCCTACCCATTAGTCGCCTCTTACGACAGGCAGGGCCTTCTTGCCACGGCCGTGTTCTTATCTCTGCAGCCAAACGGACACACACACATACACACACACTCACACACGCACACACACACACACAGGCACACACACACACACATACACTCTTCACCTCTCGACTCCTACCCATTAGTCGCCTCTTACGACAGGCAGGGCCTTCTTGCCACGGCCGTGTTCTTATCTCTGCGAGCCGACCGCACACACACACACTCACACACACATACACACACACTTACACGCACACAGGCACACACGCACACACGCACACGCAAACGCACACGTACACGCACACGCACACACTCTCCACCTCTCGACTCCTATCCATTAGTCGCCTCTTAAGACAGGCAGGGCCTTCTTGCCCCGGACGTATTCTTATCTCTGCAGGCCGAACGGACACACACACACTCACACACACACACATACACTCTTAACCTCTCGACTGCTACCCATTAGTCGCCTCTTACGACATTCAGGGACTTCTTGCCACGGACGTATTCTTATCTCTGCGAGCCGAACGGACATACACACACACTCACACACACACGCACGCTCACACGAAGACACACACACGCACACACGCACACGCACACACTCATTACCTCTCGACTCCTACCTATTAGTCGCCTCTTACGACAGGCAGGGCCTTCTTGTCTCGGCCGTGCTCTTATCTCTGCAAGCCGAACCGACACACACACATACTTACACACGCACACACACACGCACACACGCACACACACGTACACTCTTCACCTCTCGACTCCTACCAATTAGTAGCCTCTTACGATAGGCAGGGCCTTCTTGCCTCGGCTGTATTCTTATCTCTGCAAGCCAAACGGACATACACACATACACAAACACTCACACACGCACACACACGCACACAGGCACACACACACACACATACATTCTTCACCTCTCGACTCCTACCCATTAGTCGCCTCTTACGACAGGCAGGGCCTTCTTGCCACGGCCGTGTTCTTATCTCTGCGAGCCGACCGCACACACACACACTTACACGCACACAGGCACACACGCACACACGCACACGCACACGCACACGCACACACTCTCCACCTCTCGACTCCTATCCATTAGTCGCCTCTTACGACATTCAGGGACTTCTTGCCACGGACGTATTCTTATCTCTGCAAGCCGAACGGACACACACACATACTCACACACGCGCACACACACGCACACACGCACACACACATACACTCTTTACCTCTCGACTCCTACCCATTAGTCGCCCCGTACAACAGGCAGGGCCTTCTTGCTACAGCCATGTTCTTATCTCTGCGAGCCGAACGGACATACACACACACTCACACACACACGCACGCTCACACGCAGACACACAGACGCACACACGCACACGCACCCGCACACGCACACACTCTCCACCTCTCGACTCCTACCTATTAGTCGCCTCTTAGGACAGGCAGGGCCTTCTTGCCTCGGCCGTGTTCTTATCTCTGCAAGCCGAACGGACACACACACATACTCACACACGCACACACACACGCACACACATACACTCTTAACCTCTCGACTCCTACCCATTAGTCGCCTCTTACGACATTCAGGGACTTCTTGCCACGGACGTATTCTTCCTTCTGCAAGCCGAACGGACACACACACATACTCACACACACGCACACACGCACACACACATACACTCTTCACCTCTCGACTCCTACCTATTAGTCGCCCCTTACAAGAGGCAGGGCCTTCTTGCTACAGACATGTTCTTATCTCTGCGAGCCGAACGGACATACACACACACTCACACACACACGCACGCTCACACGCAGACACACACGCACACACGCACACGCACACGCAAACACATACACTCTTCACCTCTCGACTCCTACCCATTAGTCGCATCTTACGACAGGCAGGAACTTCTTGCCACGGCCGAGTTCTTATCTCTGTGAGCCGAACGGACACACACATACATACACACACACTTACACACGCACACGCAAAGGAACAAACACACACACACATACACATTTTTTATCTCTCGACTCCTACCAATTAGTCGCTCCTTACAGCAAGCATGGCCTTCTTGCCACGGCCGTATTCTTATCTCTGCAAGCCAAACGGACACACACACATATACACACACACTCACACACGCACAAACACACGCGCACACACACACACACATACACTCTTCACCTCTCGACTCCTATTCATTAGTCGCCTCTTACGACAGGCAGGGACTTCTTGCCACGGCCGTGTTCTTATCTCTGCAAGCCGAACGGACACACACACACTCACACACACACAGGCACACACTCACACACACACGCACACACGCACACACACAAATACACTCTTCACCTCTCGACTCCTACCCATTAGTCGCCTCTTACGACAGGCAGGAACTTCTTGCCACGGCCGAGTTCTTTTCTCTGTGAGCCGAACGGACACACACATACATACACACACACACACACTTACACACGCACACACAAAGGAACAAACACACACACACATACACTCTATATCTCTCGACTCCTACCAATTAGTCGCTCCTTACAGCAAGCATGGCCTTCTTGCCACGGCCGTATTCTTATCTATGCAAGTCGAACGGACACACACACCCATACACACACACACTTACACACGCACAAACACATACACACGTACACACAAACAAACACACGCACACACACACACGTACACTCTTCATCTCTCGACTCCTACCCATTAGTCGCTCCTTACAGCAAGCATGGCCTTCTTGCCTCGGCTGTATTCTTATCTCTGCAAGCCAAACAGACACACACACATACACACACACACTTACACACGCACACACACGCACACACGCACACACACACACACATACACTCTTCACCTCTCGACTCCTAACCATTAGTCGCCTCTTAGGACAGGCAGGGCCTTCTTGCCACGGCCGTGTTCTCATCTCTGTGAGCCGACCGGACACACACACACTGACACACACATACACACACACACTCACACACGCACTCACACACGCACAGACATACATACACTCTTCACCTCTCGACTCCTACCCATTATTCTTCTCTTACGACAGGCAGGGCCTTCTTGCCACGGCCGTGTTCTTATCTCTGCAAGCCGAACGGACACACACACACTCACACACACACAGGCACACACTCACACACACACGCACACACGCACACACACAAATACACTCTTCACCTCTCGACTCCTACCCATTAGTCGCCTCTTATGACAGGCATGGACTTATTGCCTCGGCCGTATTCTAATGTCTGCGAGCCGAACGGACACACACCTACTTACACACGCACACACACACATACACCCTTCACCTCTCGACTCCTACCCATTAGTCGCATTTTACGACAGGCAGGAACTTCTTGCCACGGCCGAGTTCTTTTCTCTGTGAGCCGAACGGACACACACATACATACACACACACTCACACACGCACGCACAGACGCACAGACATACATACACTCTTCACTTCTCGACTCCTACCCATTATTCTTCTCTTACGACAGGCAGGGCCTTCTTGCCTCGGCCGTATTCTTATCTCTGCAAGCCAAACGGACACACACACATATACACACACACTCACACACGCACAAACACACGCGCACACACACACACACATACACTCTTCACCTCTCGACTCCTATTCATTAGTCGCCTCTTACGACAGGCAGGGCCTTCTTGCCTCGGTCGTGTTCTTATTTCTGCAAGCCGAACTAACACACACACATACTCACACACGCACACACACACGCACACACACACACATACACTCATCACCTCCCGACTCCTACTTATTAGTCGCTCCTTACAAGAGGCAGATCCTTCTTGCCTCGGCCGTATTCTTATCTCTGCAGCCAAACGGACACACACACACACACACACTCACACACGCACACACACGCACACAGGCACACACACACACATACACTCTTCACCTCTCGACTCCTACCCATTAGTCGCCTCTTACGACAGGCAGGGCCTTCTTGCCACGGCCGTGTTCTTATCTCTGCGAGCCGACCGCACACACACACACTCACACACACATACACACACACTTACACGCACACAGGCACACACGCACACACGCACACGCAAACGCACACGTACACGCACACGCACACACTCTCCACCTCTCGACTCCTATCCATTAGTCGCCTCTTAAGACAGGCAGGGCCTTCTTGCCCCGGACGTATGCTTATCTCTGCAGGCCGAATGGACACACACACACTCACACACACACACATACACTCTTAACCTCTCGACTCCTACCCATTAGTCGCCTCTTACGACATTCAGGGACTTCTTGCCACGGACGTATTCTTATCTCTGCGAGCCGAACGGACATACACACACACTCACACACACACGCACGCTCACACGCAGACACACACACGCACACACGCACACGCACTCGCACACGCACACACTCTCCACCTCTCGACTCCTACCTATTAGTCGCCTCTTACGACAGGCAGGGCCTTCTTGCCTCGGCCGTGTTCTTATCTCTGCAAGCCGAACGGACACACACACATACTTACACACGCACACACACACGCACACACGCACACACACATACACTCTTCACCTCTCGACTTCTACCTATTAGTCGCCCCTTACAACAGGTAGGGTCTTCTTGCCACAGCCATGTTCTTATCTCTGCGAGCCGAACGGACATACACACACACTCACACACACACGCACGCTCACACAAAGACACACACACGCACACACGCACACGCACACGCACACACTCTCCACCTCTCGACTCCTACCTATTAGTCGCCTCTTACGACAGGCAGGGCCTTCTTGTCTCGGCCGTGTTCTTATCTCTGCAAGCCGAACCGACACACACACATACTTACACACGCACACACACACGCACACACGCACACACACGTACACTCTTCACCTCTCGACTCCTACCAATTAGTCGCCTCTTACGATAGGCAGGGCCTTCTTGCCTCGGCCGTATTCTTATCTCTGCAAGCCAAACGGACATACACACATACTCAAACACTCACAAACGCACACACACGCACACAGGCACACACACACAAACACACATACATTCTTCACCTCTCGACTCCTACCCATTAGTCGCCTCTTACGACAGGCAGGGCCTTCTTGCCACGGCCGTGTTCTTATCTCTGCGAGCCGACCGCACACACACACACTTACACGCACACAGGCACACACGCACACACGCACACGCACACGCACACGCACACGCACACACTCTCCACCTCTCGACTCCTATCCATTAGTCGCCTCTTACGACATTCAGGGACTTCTTGCCACGGACGTATTCTTATCTCTGCAAGCCGAACGGACACACACACATACTCACACACGCGCACACACACGCACACACGCACACACACATACACTCTTTACCTCTCGACTCCTACCCATTAGTCGCCCCTTACAACAGGCAGGGCCTTCTTGCTACAGCCATGTTCTTATCTCTGCGAGCCGAACGGACATACACACACACTCACACACACACGCACGCTCACACGCAGACACACAGACGCACACACGCACACGCACACGCACACGCACACACTCTCCACCTCTCGACTCCTACCTATTAGTCGCCTCTTAGGACAGGCGGGGCCTTCTTGCCTCGGCCGTGTTCTTATCTCTGCAAGCCGAACGGACACACACACATACACACACACGCACACACACACGCACACACATACACTCTTAACCTCTCGACTCCTACCCATTAGTCGCCTCTTACGACATTCAAGGACTTCTTGCCACGGACGTATTCTTCCCTCTGCAAGCCGAACGGACACACACACATACTCACACACGCGCACACACACGCACACACGCACACACACATACACTCTTCACCTCTCGACTCCTACCTATTAGTCGCCCCTTACAAGAGGCAGGGCCTTCTTGCTACAGCCATGTTCTTATCTCTGCGAGCCGAACGGACATACACACACACTTACACACACACGCACGCTCACACGCAGACACACACGCACACACGCACACGCACACGCACACACATACACTCTTCACCTCTCGACTCCTACCCATTAGTCGCATCTTACGACAGGCAGGAACTTCTTGCCACGGCCGAGTTCTTATCTCTGTGAGCCGAACGGACACAGACATACATACACACACACTT
>NW_027311901.1:17500-37500 GCF_040954645.1 Diabrotica undecimpunctata | reverse complement strand
TTTACACATACCTATTTTAATTTTGTAAACTGCGTCTAAGGGGGGGTTATATATTTGAGATTTATTTTTTTATATTATTTTCTGCGCACGCACTTGAGCTCACGTGGTGTCCTATTTGCGGTAATTATTTTTTTTTTGGTTGGTATTGAACCGCACACCCCTTAGCGTCCGGTACTTTTTATACGTCTTACCTTTCATTTTGTTCTGTTAAATAGAAATAACTTATGAATTTTTGTTAGGCAAGTAGAAGCCGCATTTTTATATTATTTTTTTATTAAGCCTATGGTAAAGTTAAATAATATTGTAATATGTATTTATTTTCAACTATCTTGGGAATCTATTTATTAAAATTGACTAAATTCTAATCTGACAATTTCATTTATTTTTTTTTTATTTATTCAGGTTGTATACTGTTACTTAGTATTTTAGTAGTAAACCTATTGGTAAGTTGGTGGTTTATTGAATAGTAACGTAGGGAAGGCTGTGGGCCAATTTACCTGGCGCCCCTGATATAACTTCTTTGTGGACCGCACGACCATCTCCACTGTTTTGTCTAGCCGCGAGCCATTCCCAGACTGTCACCGTATAGTACTTTTCTTTCGGGGTGTACGTCTGATTTATATTTGGTACAATTTGTAATTTTTTTATATAGATTCGGTTTTGTACGCCACATATTTTGGCGCCCAACGTGGGGCCCTTAATTAATTAACCTTTTTTTGTCAACCCCTTGTGTAGATTCCTCTTAATTAGTTAACCTAACGTGTTTGGGCTTTAATTGACTAACTTTGATTTATTTACTTTACCACTGGTTTTGCACTTAGTAGTAGTCTTAGAACTTCGTGTTTAGTGGAAGTGTATGCCAAGAAGTGCTTACTAGTTTTTTTTTGTGTGACGTGAAGTTGGAAGAAGCCAAAAATGGAACTTAAAAGAAGATACTTTGAAGTGGTGTTGTGGAACTTAGAAGAATTATGGATATATTAGGACTTTGAAATATTTCTATTTCAGTTGGAGTTCAAATTTATTTTTTTGAGAAGTTGACTTCGAAATTCTACATTGTGGTTTAACTTACTTATGTTAGGGAATGTAAAATCTTTTTTTGAGATTATGTTGTGACTTGTAATTTGTTCTGAAACAATGAAATTTTGAAAATCTTTTGTGAAATTTTATAGATTGAATAAAGCGACTATTACTTTTATTTTGCTTTTGGTTTGCTCCCATTAATAAAGTAAACTGTACCTGTGTGTTAATATTTTTACTTATATCTTGATTTTGTTTGAATATTTGCTCCTTTCGGTTGATACATTTTTTTTAAATTTTGAACTTTGGCAAGATGGTGCGAAAACTTGTACCCAACTACTTAAGGAAAGAGGAACTGGAATATGAACTCAAAATTCGTGGAGTGTCTACTGGCACTGTTGAGTCTATGAGGTCTAGTCTGTCTGATGCACTTAGTCGTGAGGCAGCAAATGAAAGCTTTAGATATCCTGAGCACCCATTCACCTTTTCACAGGATAAAACTGCAATCGAGACTAAACTTGCAGAGCTGAATACGGCTGTTGGAAAGTTTGCCGGAACTCCTACTTGTGCTGAGTCCTTGAGATTGCGGACACAGATTAACCATGTCTTGGGGAGAATTGATCTTATGGTATTGCCAACAGGTGATGATGCAGACGCAGCCCAGGTTGTTAAGTCAGACTTTCTTGCTGAGATTTTGAAGTTGTCACAGGATTTACATGATAAGCAGCATCCAATCGGATCTGGTTCGGTACCAGTAGCGCTCGATGTGATTTCGGTTTTAAATCAGTCTTTTCAGGCAGGGGTAGGACAAGTTCATGCTTCTTCTCCTGGAGCAATGTCACAAGCTGGTAATAATGTTCTTTCAGGGTCTGTCTCTAGTTTTTCTTCTGGGATGATACTTCCCCATAAATGGGGAATAGAAAAGTTTTCAGGTTCTGCTAGGGGTATGTCTATTTCTGCATTTTTTGAGATGGTGAATGAATTGAGTCTCGCTCGTCATGTACCAGATAGTATACTTTTGGAATCAGGTATAGATTTATTTTCGGATAAAGCCTATCAGTTTTATAAAGATGTTCGTCTACGTGTAGGGAGTTGGGCTGAATTAGTTGAAGAGTTTCGTAGGGAGTACCTGTCAGCTCACCATGGGGAAGCGCTTTTTGAAGAGCTTCGGAGGAGAACTCAGCATTCGTCTGAGACTATTGGAGTTTACTTGGCAATAATGAATAGTTACTTTAATCGCTTGCGTTGTCATGTTCCAGAGGAAGTTAAATTGTCTATAGTTATTAGGAATTTGCATCCGTTCTATCAAGATAGATTACGTGATCCTTTGCCAGGTACCTTGGAGGAACTTCGTGTTCTATGTCGCAGTATGGAGGAAAGACGTGATTGTATTAGGAACTATGTTGAACCGAATAGTAGGAAAATGAATACTTTGGAAAAGGACCTAGCTTATATCAGTGTGGATGCTGAAAGTTTTAGTAGTGTTAGTGAGGGTCCTGTTGCTTCATCCGAATCGGAGTCGGCTAGAGGAAAGTTTAGGACTTTAATCTGTTATCGTTGTAATAAGTCAGGCCATAAGGCAGTAGGGTGTCTAATGAAGAAGGAGGCTGTTCACTGTTTTAAGTGTAAGAAAGAAGGGTTTACAGTCAGAACTTGTCCTTCGTGTAATTCGGGAAACGGAAGGAAGCGCACCTAACTGGTCGAAGAGGTGTTGCCGACGTTGACTCGACCAACCTACGTCCTATTTTAGACTTTATTTTACATCATTCCGAAGGAGATGAACGTCCATATTTGAAAGTTAAAGTCTTAGGAAAGGAAATTTTGGGATTATTGGATTCTGGTGCTTCAAAGACCATTGTAGGAAGAACTGGTTGGAAATTTTTACAAAACTTGGGTTTAGAGTTGTATACTTCAAAGAAGACCGTTTGTAGAGTGGCGAATGGTCAGATGTGTGAATCGTTGGGGGAATGTTTAGTACCTTTCATGGTTAGGGATCGCTTGCGTGTCTTGCCAGTATTAGTTATTTTGGACGTACCGCACATTCTGATTTTAGGATCTGATTTTTGGCGTGTTATGGGTATCGTTCCAGATTTGAGGCATAACTAATGGTATTTTTCGGACGCTCCAGCAATGGTAGGTTCAGTGAATCATCTCCGAGGTCAAACTATTTTGACCGATGCAGAGAAGTCGCAATTGGAGGAAGTTATTAATAGAAGTCGTGAACTAATGGGCACTTCTCTTGGTTGTACTGATGTCACTGAGCATGTGATTGTTTGTAAATCTGCACCCATAAAACAACGTTACCATCCTGTATCCCCAGTAATCCAAAGCCATATTGATAAAGAGCTAGAAGATATGTTGGCGAAAGGTGTAGTGGAGCGATCGAATAGTGCTTGATCGTCCCCGATCCTCTTGGTGAAGAAAAAGGTTCCAGAAGGTGAAGAACCAAAATGGAGGTTCTGCGTAGACTATCGAAAGCTTAATGCCGTAACAGAGAGGGATGGCTACCCATTACCGTACATCTCTAATATTTTAAATAAATTGAAGAACGCGCATTATCTTTCCACCATAGACATTAAGTCGGCGTATTGGCAGGTACCTGTTGCTAAGGCTTCCAGGCCTTATACTGCTTTTACGGTTCCTGGTCAAGGTCTTTTTCAGTTTTGCAGAATGCCTTTTGGATTACATAATGCCCCGGCTACATGGCAGAGGTTGATAGATCGTGTCCTCGGTCCGGAGTTGGAACCCTATGTTTTTACTTACTTGGATGACGTGGTCATCGTGACAAAGTCTATTGAAGAACATGTAAGGATCTTAGAGGAAGTCTTTAGACGCTTGAGAGAAGCTAAGTTAACCGTTAGCTGGGATAAATGTCAATTTTGTAGACCGAAACTAAAGTATTTGGGTCATGTGGTTGATAGGAATGGACTACATGTTGATGGTGATAAGGTCAAGGCTATGCTACGTATCCCAACACCCACATCCGTCAAGGAAGTTCGTAGCATCATAGGCACATTTTCCTGGTATCGAAGATTTATTCCTTCCTTTGCGACACTACTAGCTCCAATTACAGCGATATTGAAGAAAGGAAGAAAATTCAATTGGACCCCGAGTTGTGAAGAATCTTTTCAGAAAATAAAAGAATGTCTAGTTTCTGCTCCGATACTTAATTGTCCTGACTACAATTTGCCTTTTGTTGTCCAATGTGATGCCTCAGGATATGGAGTGGGCGCCGTGTTATTGCAGCCAGGCCCGGATGGTGACGAAGTAATTAGTTTCCTGAGCAGATCACTAACGCGTCAAGAAAGGAATTTTTCCACGACGGAACGGGAATGTTTAGCTGTGTTATGGGCAGTCGAAAAACTGCGTCCTTATTTGGAGGGTGTTCCGTTTACGGTCGTGACTGATCACGCATTTCTCGTATGGCTTCAAAATTTGAAGGATCCTACTGGAAGATTAGCTCGATGGGCGGTAAGATTGCAACAATATGACTTTAAGATTGTGCATTGGAAAGGAAAAGAACATGTTGTCCCCCATTTGTTATCTCGGTCAGTTCCCGTGCTTGATATGGTTGAAGAGGTTGTACCGCTTCCTAGTGGTGATAGTTGGTATGATAAACTTTGTAGAAAAATCGAGTCTAATCCCTTGAAGTATCCTCAGTGGAGAATGTCTGGTGGCAAACTTTATAAATACATCCGTCCCAGTCATGGATTTTTGGTCGAGGAAGTGGACAATTGGAAGGAAGTCGTTCCTAAGGGTCAACGATTGGAAGTGCTGAAGTTGTGTCATGATAGTCCTTTAGCAGGTCATATGGGGATCCTGAAAACTTATAAGCGTATTAACGAGAAGTATTTTTGGCCGAAACTGCGGAGTGATGTGTCTCGTTACGTTGGACGTTGCTCACTGTATGCCATGCATAAGGTGGAACAAGGTAAGCCCAAAGGCTTTATGACTCCTCAACCTAAAGCTACTCAACCTTGGGAGATAGTAGCAACCGATCTTATGGGACCTTTCCCAAGATCAACTCAAGGCTATAAGTTTATCTTAGTGGTAATGGATGTGTTTAGTAAATTTTCTTTGGTATTTCCGTTGCGATCCTCAAAAGCCGTGCATGTCGTTAAGAAAATAGAAGAAGAAGTTTTCCTCGTATTTGGAGTTCCACGTCTGTTACTATGTGATAATGGTGTCCAGTATACTTCGGGTATTTTCAAGAAAATGATGGAAACCTATGGTGTCTCAGTTCGTTATAATGCGTTGTATCATCCACAGTGCAATCCATCTGAACGCTATAACCGAACCCTTAAAACAATGATGGCAACTTATATAGCTGACAACCATAGGAAGTGGGATGAAAATTTGGCCAAACTAGCATGTGCTACGCGCACTGCATACCACGAGTCGACTGGTCAAGATCCCTACTTCATAAATTTCGGTCGGAAGATGGTAGTGGATGGACGAGATTTTTCCCGAAAGGACAAACTCGGAGACCCAGAGGACGAAGTAGCTAAAATGGGATATAATCGATCGTGTGGACTCCAGGAATTATTTGTTGATGTTAGAAAACGTTTAGATAAAGCTTCGGCTAAGTGTGAGAAGACCTATAATCTACGGAGACGTCCAGAGGAATTTCAGCCCCATCAGTCAGTATGGCGGAGAAATTTTGTGTTGTCAGATGCCGCTAAATATTTCACGAAAAAGTTAGCTCCTAGATGGATAGGACCCTACTTCGTGAAGAAGAAAGTTTCCCCCTGGACATATAGTTTAGAGGATGAAAATGGCAAGGATCAAGGTATTTGGAATATTAAGGATTTAAGGATTAGTAACCCGACTGGTGATCCCGATAGGATTTAGGTCGGAGTAGAACGGACTAGCAAAATTTTGTCTAGTCTAAGTAAATTTAGTTAGTCTTCTGAAATTGGTTGTATTTATTTTTTTTTGTTTTGTCCGTGAAGGATGACTGAGTGTTGGCTATGATCGGTTCTTAGGATGTATTTGGATGGTCATGTGATTCGTTTTTTTTTTGTGTTAGGTAGCCAATACGAAGTCGTAGGGTTGCGGTAGCCCTAATTTCTTTTGATTTATGGAATTGAATGTCACTTAGCTTTGGTCAGAAATATGTTGTCTTCGATGATATGGCGTTGGGATTTGTTTTGATGTTAGTAAGCCATTCTATTTAATTGGGATTTTTTCGAAGCCACATAATTATGTTTTAGTGAATCTTGTTGGATAATAGCTTAGTTTTGGATGATTCACTAAATTTCTTTGTATACGGATTTAAATTCTGAAAGACCTATCTCATTTTTATTTTAATGAACAATTGGAATTACACTACAGTTTCGGTAGATGTTTCTCGCAGTATCAGTAAGAGTGGAATGGTGGAGAGTTTCTTATGGACTCATATTATGCGAGGTATAGTGAAGTACTAGCGATGCCCCAGAGCTGGGAGGTCGCGAATAAGGGCAACATCCAGTAACCGACCTAATCAGTGTTGTCAGATTGACGTTGGAATTTAAAACTATTCTACTTGATCTCATACGATGAGAGATGACTGTTGTGTGGAAGTGGAGTAAGTGTTGTAAGTAAGTTGTTGCTTTGTGCGTGTGGTTTGAGATTGGTATGTCTTTCGTTGTCCAAGTACTTGCGCATGGTGAAGACGGTGTGGATGATGATTGTGTTGTGGACTTCGCTCGGAGTTTAGGTAGTGCGTCGCTAGCGCGAGGGAAAATTTTCTTTGTCTAGTTTTTCCTCGTAAATTTCTCTCTGGGAAAGGAAGGTGTTGTTACGTTCCAAATTTAAAGTAGAAAGTCCCACCTCTATTTTAACAAAATTTAAATAATTCAGGACGTGTAAGAGCGGTTGCCTATAATATATTATAAGCAAGGTGGCGAAAATAAAATTTGTAATTTTCAAATAGGGGTAATGTCTGGCAAATTGTGCTGAAGTTAAGGGAACACGTCCTCTTTTTTGTGAAGAAACTAATTTAGATCGTTCTTTCTTCGTCGCCTCTTACGACAGGCAGGGCCTTCTTGCTTCGGCCGTGTTCTTATCTCTGCAAGCCGAACGGACACACACACATACTCACACACGCACACACACACGCACACACGCACACACACACATACAATCTTCACCTCTCGACTCCTACCTATTAGTCGCCTCTTACGATAGGCAGGGCCTTCTTGCCTCAGTCAAGTTCTTATCTCTGCAAGCCGAACTAACACACACACATACTCACACACGCACACACACACGCACACACGCACACACACATACACTCTTCACCTCTCGACTCCTACCCATTAGTCGCCTCTTACGACAGGCATGGCCTTCTTACCACGGCTGTATTTTTATCTCTGCGAACCGAAGGGACACACATACACACACACTCACACACACACACATGCACACACGCACGCTCACATACACTCTTTTCCTCTCGACTCCTACCTATTAGTCGCCTCTTACGACAGGCAGGGCCTTCTTGCTTCGGTCAAGTTCTTATCTCTGCAAGCCGAACTAACACACACACATACTCACACACGCACACACACGCACACTCACACACACATGCACTCTTCACCTCTCGACTCCTACCTATTAGTCGCCTCTTACGATAGGCAGGGCCTTCTTGCCTCGGTCAAGTTCTTATCTCTGCAAGCCGAACTAACACACACACATACTCACACACGCACACACACACGCACACACGCACACACACATGCACTCTTCACCTCTCGACTCCTACCTATTAGTCGCCTCTTACGATAGGCAGGGCCTTCTTGCCTCGGTCAAGTTCTTATCTCTGCAAGCCGAACTAACACACATACATACTCACACACGCACACACATACTCACACACGCACGCACACATACACTCTTCTCCTCTCGACTCCTACCCATTAGTCGCCCCTTACGACTGGCATGGCTTTCTTGCCGCGGCTGTGTTCTTATCTCTGCGAGCCGAAGACACACACACACATACACACACACACACACACACACACACACTCACAAACACACACACACAGGCAAACACGCACGCACACACGCACACACACACGCACACACGCACGCACACACGCACACACACATACACTCACACACACAGACACACACGCACACACGCACACACACATACATTCTTCACCTCTCGACTCCTACCTATTAGACGCCTCTTACGATAGGCAGGGCCTTCTTGCCTCGGTCAAGTTCTTATCTCTGCAAGCCGAACTAACACACACACATACTCACACACGCACACACACACGCACACACGCACACACACATGCACTCTTCATCTCTCGACTCCTACCTATTAGTCGCCTCTTACGATAGGCAGGGCCTTCTTGCCTCGGTCGTGTTCTTATTTTTGCAAGCCGAACTAACACACACACATACTCACACACTCACAAACACACACAAACACGACCACACGTACGCACACACGGACACGCACACGCACACACGCACGCACAGACGCACACACACATACACTCACACACACACACGCACACACGCACACCCACATACATTCTTCACCACTCGACTCCTACCTATTAGTCGCCTCTTACGACAGGGAGCGCCTTCTTGCCTCGGCCGTGTTCTTATCTCTGCAAGCCGAACGGACACACACACACATACTCACACACGCACACACACACGCACACACGCACACACACACATACACTCTTCACCTCTCGACTCCTACCCATTAGTCGCCCCGTACGATTTGCATGGCCTTCTTGCCACGGCTGTTTTCTTATCTCTGCGAGCAGAAGGGACACACACATACACACACACACTCACAAACACACACACAGCCACGCAGGCCCACACGCACACACACATACACTCACACACACACAAACACGCACACACACATACATTCTTCACCTCTCGACTCCTACCTATTAGTCGCCTCTTACGACAGGCAGGGCCTTCTTGCCTCGGCCGTGTTCCTATCTCTGCAAGCCGAACGGACACACACACATACTCACACACGCACACACACACGCACACACGCACACTCACACACATGCACTCTTCACCTCTCGACTCCTACCTATTAGTCGCCTCTTACAAGAGGCAGATCCTTCTTACCACTCAAACACACACACATAGGCAAACACGCACGCACACACGCACACACACACGCACACACGTGTGTGTGTCGTAAGAGGCGACTAATGGGTAGGAGTCGAGAGGTGAAGAGTGTATGTGTGTGTGCGTGTGTGTGTGCGTGTGTGAGTATGTGTGTGTGTTAGTTCGGCTTGCAGAGATAAGAACTTGACCGAGGCAAGAAGGCCCTGCCTATCGTAAGAGGCGTCTAATAGGTAGGAGTCGAGAGGTGAAGAATGTATGTGTGTGTGCGTGTGTGCGTGTGTGTGTGTGAGTGTATGTGTGTGTGTGTGTGTGTGCGTGCGTGTGTGCGTGTGTGTATGTGTTTGTGAGTGTGTGTGTGTGTATGTGTGTGTGTGTATGTGTGTGTGTGTCTTCGTGTCTTCGAGTCGAGAGGAGAAGAGTGTATGTGTGCGTGCGTGTGTGCATGTGTGTGTGTGTGAGTGTGTGTGTATGTGTGTCCCTTCAGTTCGCAGAGATAAAAATACAGCCGTGGTAAGAAGGCCATGCCTGTCGTAAGAGGCGACTAATGGGTAGGAGTCGAGAGGTGAAGAGTGTATGTGTGTGTGCGTGTGTGCGTGTGTGTGTAAGTATGTGTGTGTATGTGTGTGTGTGTATCCCTTCTGCTCGCAGAGATAAGAATACGTCCGTGGCAAGAAGGCCATGCTTGCTGTAAGGAGCGACTAATGGGTAGGAGTCGAGAGATGAAGAGTGTACGTGTGTGTGTGTGTGCGTGTGTTCGTTTGTGTGTACGTGTGTATGTGTTTGTGCGTGTGTAAGTGTGTGTGTGTGTATGTATGTGTGTGTTCTTTCGGCTTGCAGAAATTAGAATACAACCGAAGCAAGAAGGCCATGCCTGTCGTAAGAGGCGACTAATGGGTAGAAATCGAGAGGTGGAGAGTGTATTTGTGTGTGTGTGTGTGTGTGCGAGCGTGTGTGTGTCAGTGTGTGTTTGTGTGTGTATGTGTGCGTGTGTGCGTGCGTGTGTGTGTTAGAGTGTTGTAATAAATAATCTTCACTTATCGTCTTGTATGGTAGATTTATTTAAAACACTAGATACTCATAGTTTAGTTTATTAGAATCAAGTACAATACTAAATAGTACTCAGTTGACGTTGACTAACTTAGACCGTTCTCTTGATTCTTCATTCTTAACTACATTGATAATAATCCTAATCCCGTGATTTCCCGCTATTTACCTCCCGTGCGCTTGTTGATATATTACGTTTGTTATTTGTTAATTGATACACGTTATTTAATAATCTTTTGACTACATTGCAAATTTCACTAGGTCAGAGTGTGTCCTCGTTACAACGATATTTTCAATGTAGTAAACAAACAATATATTTTTGCAAATGTGTGTCACGTTAATAAAAAGATTACTTGAATGTGATGCTTAATTAAATCCCGTTACATCCCTATCCCTCAGAAGAAAAATTTTCTGAGTGCTGTTTCTTTTTCAATCAATTACATGAACTGTTTTTACTCTTCCCTTCCGAAAGAAGAAAATTTTTCGTGTCATCATCAACTGATTACTGTACATATATACATTATTTACATTCAATATTTACATATACATATTTATAGAATTATATACAAATTTTTGGTACATATTTCCTTATATCTAAAAAAATTTAGTAACCTAACCTAACCTAACCTCAGCATATTATAAGGTTACCCAAATTGTTCCCTTATAATATGCTATCTGGTATCCTTCATTATGCCTTACTGGTATATTAATTTAATATTTTACGTACGTTTTTTCTTACCTTACGTTAAATCATTTAGATTATATTACCTTATATTACCACCTATTATGTGGTTGATTACATATTATATCTTACCCCCTATTATGTGGTTGATTACATATTATATCTTACCCTTTATTATGTTATTATGTATTATATCTTACCCCCTATTATGTGCACATAATATTTACAATAACCTTTACATATTTTAAATAATAAATAAAAATTTATAATAATAAGAGATATAATAAGAGGCGACTAATGGGTAGGAGTCGAGAGGTGGAGAGTGTGTGCGAGTGCGTGAGCGTGTGCGTGTGTGCGTGTGTGCCTGTGTGCGTGTGTTTGTGTGCGCGTGTGTGTCTGTGTCCTTTCGGCTTTCAGAGATAAGAACACGGCTGTGGCAAGAAGTTCCTGCCTGTCGTAAGAGGCGACTAATGGGTAGGAGTCGAGAGGTGAAGAGTGTATCTGTGTGTGTGTGTGTGTGTGTGTGTGTGTGTGTGTGTGTGTGTGTGTGTGTGTGTGTGTGTGTGTGTGCGTGTGTGCGTGTGTGCGTGTGTTTGTGCATGTGTGAGTGTTTGTGTGCGTATGTGTGCGTGTGTGCGTGCGTGTGTGTGTAAGTGTGTGTGTCCGTTCGGCTTGCAAAGATAAGAATATGGCCGAGTCAAGAAGGCTCTGCCTGTCTTAAGAGGTGACAAATGGATAGGAGTCAAGAGGTGGAGAGTGTGTGCGTGTGCGTGTGCGTGTGCGTGTGTGTGTGTCTGCGTGTGAGCGTGCATGTGTGTATGAGTGTGTGTGTATGCTTGTTCCGCTCGCAGAGATAAGAACATGGCCGTGGCAAGAAGGCCCTGCCTGTCGTAAGAGGCGACAAATGGGTAGGAGTCGAAAGGTGAAGAGTGTATGTGTGTGTGTGCGTGTGTGCGTGTGTGTGCTTGTGTGAGTGTGTGTATGTGTGTGTGTCCGTCAGGCTTGCAGAGGTAATAATACGGCCAAGGCAAGAAGACCCTGCCTGTTGTAAGGGGCGACTAATAGGTAGGAGTCGAGAGGTGAAGAGTGTATGTGTGTGTGCGTGTGTGCGTGTGTGTGTGCGTGTGTGAGTGTGTGTGTAGGTGTGTGTGTCCGTCAGGCTTGCAGAGATAATAATACGGCCAAGGCAAGAAGACCCTGCCTGTTGTAAGGGGCGACTAATAGGTAGGAGTCGAGAGGTGAAGAGTGTATGTGTGTGTGCGTGTGTGCGTGTGTGTGTGCGTGTGTGAGTATGTGTGTGTGTTAGTTCGGCTTACAGAGGTAAGAATACGGCCGAGGCAAGGAGGATCTGCCTCTTGTAAGCTTCGTCTAATAAGTGGGAGTCGGGAGGTGAAGAGTGTATGTGTGTGTGCGTGTGTGCGTGTGTGTGTGCGTGTGTGAGTATGTGTGTGTGTTAGTTCAGCTTGCAGAGGTAAGAACTTGTCCAAGGCAAGAAGGCCCTGCCTATCGTAAGAGGCGACTAATAGGTAGGAGTCGAGAGGTGAAGATTGTATGTGTGTGTGCGTGTATGCGTGTGTGTGTGCGTGTGTGTGTGCGTGTGTGCGTGCCTGTTTGCGTGTGTGTGTGTGTTTGTAAGTGTGTGTGTGTGTATGTGTGTGTGTGTGTCTTCGGCTCGCAGAGATAAAAAAACAGCTGTGGCAAGAAAGCCATGCCAGTCGTAAGGGGCGACTAATGGGTAGGAGTCGAGAGGTGAAGAATGTATTTGTGCGTGCGTGTGTGCGTGTGTGTGTGTGAGTGTGTGTGTATGTGTGTAAACCAGGAAAAATTTTTATATATTTTATATGGAAGAAACACGGCAAAGAGTAAAAAAGAGTCGAACAACTATTAAGCACAGTAAAAACTATCAATATTGGAAGAAAACGGCCCATCGAAAAAAAAATGCAAAATATGCAGATGTTTTTATTTTGGAAAAGACCCAGATGTACAAGCAAAAGTTAGTTTGTAAAAGACGAGAAACCAAACAATAAACAAACAAAAAACCATAAATATAATAATTTTATTACGAAAGCAAACACAGTATTAGTCATAAAAACATTACATAATGACATTAGGTTAATAGTATGATATTTGATATAGTTTGAATGTACGTAGTAAGCATGTCCATAAACTTGAAATAATTAAAATATAACTGACCAGGTTAAATATTTTATTAGTAAGATCCGTATATTTAAAATTTTATTTACGATGCAAGAGGAAATATCAAGACCCTCGGAGAGACTTGGTGAGATTTTGGCTCACAAACGTGAGTGCAGAAGATTATAACGAAATGAGAATAAAACGAGATGAAAAAAGAATCAACCAATTTTTAATGAAATACGAAGAGAAAAATAAAACTTTTTTAAGGAAAGTATAAAAGCTTGTATAGTACAAGATAAACATAATACAATCAATACATAATATAGTACAAGATAAGCAGATCAAGAAGAGTTATAATTAATGACTTCCACATGTTACAGGAAGGATATGGAAGAATAAATAGGATATGTTAAATACAGAAATATAAGTTAATACTATTTGTGGAACGAATTACGAAGAAATGTTGAGAAATATGTGAAATGTGAAGAGATGCGACGACTGCCAAAGGCATAAGCACTAAATCATAAACAAGGAACCCATGAAAATGTACATGGATGAAAATGGAAACAGATATATTGACGTACAATGCGAATTAAGCAACTACGTAGAAGAATATGTAATAAAAAATAAAATAAGCCAAAACAGTAGCCAAATCATTGGTAGAAAAATTTATCTTGAGGTATGGAGTACCCAGAAAAATAATAGCAGACCAAGGCACAAAGTTTATAGCTAGAATAATAATTATTAAGGAAACAATACTTTGCTACAATTAGAGTCAATGAATATACTCGTAATATATACATGTACTTTTGAATGCAAATAATATATAAAAATATATTTAAATGAATATAATGTGTAAATATAGTTTTAAGTTCGTACAATATATATATTTAAAATGTGTATAACAAAAAGAAAAATGTTGGACTGTATAGTAGTAGTTAAACAAAAGAAATAGGGATAAATGAATAAATGAATAAAACGACAAAACTTTATTGTGAGATGTCAAAGTTATTAATAGTGTATATGAAAAGTGAAAACAGAACTATTACTTGGTACCAAGAATTAATGCAAGAATTAATGCAAGAATTAATGCAAGAATTAATACAAGAATTAATATAAGATTTTATTATTATAAATTTTTATTTATTATTTAAAATATGTAAAGGTTATTGTAAACATTATGTGCACATAATAGGGGGTAAGACATAATACATAATAACATAATTAAGGGTAAGATATAATATGTAATCAACCACATAATAGGGGGTAAGATATAATATGTAATCAACCACATAATAGGTGGTAATATAAGGTAATATAATCTAAATGATTTAACGTAAGGTAAGAAAAAACGTACGTAAAATATTAAATTAATATACCAGTAAGGCATAATGAAGGATACCAGATAGCATATTATAAGGGAACAATTTGGGTAACCTTATAATATGCTGAGGTTAGGTTAGGTTAGGTTACTAAATTTTTTTAGATATAAGGAAATATGTACCAAAAATTTGTATATAATTCTATAAATATGTATATGTAAATATTGAATGTAAATAATGTATATATGTACAGTAATCAGTTGATGATGACACGAAAAATTTTCTTCTTTCGGAAGGGAAGAGTAAAAACAGTTCATGTAATTGATTGAAAACGAACAGCACTCAGAAAATTTTTCTTCTGAGGGATAGGGAGTAACGGGATTTAATTAAGCATCAGATTCAAGTAATCTTTTTATTAACGTGACACACATTTGCAAAAATATATTGTTTGTTTACTACATTGAAAATATCGTTGTAACGAGGACACACTCTGACCTAGTGAAATTTGCAATGTAGTCAAAAGATTATTAAATAACGTGTATCAATTAACAAATAACAAACGTAATATATCAACAAGCGCACGGGAGGTAAATAGCGGGAAATCACGGGATTAGGATTATTATCAATGTAGTTAAGAATGAAGAATCAAGAGAACGGTCTAAGTTAGTCAACGTCAACTGAGTACTATTTAGTATTGTACTTGATTCTAATAAACTAAACTATGAGTATCTAGTGTTTTAAATAAATCTACCATACAAGACGATAAGTGAAGATTATTTATTACAACACTCTAACACACACACGCACGCACACACGCACACATACACACACAAACACACACTGACACACACACGCTCGCACACACACACACACACACACACACACAAATACACTCTCCACCTCTCGATTTCTACCCATTAGTCGCCTCTTACGACAGGCATGGCCTTCTTGCTTCGGTCTTATTCTAATTTCTGCAAGCCGAACGGACACACACATACATACACACACACTTACACACGCACACACAAAGGAACACACACACACACATACACACACATACTTACACACACACGCACACACGCACACACACATACACTCTTCACCTCTCGACTCCTACCCATCAGTCGCCTCTTACGACAGGCATGGCCTTCTTACCACGGCTGTATTTTTATCTCTGCGAACTAAAGGGACACACATACACACACACTCACACACACACACATGCACACACGCACGCACACATACACTCTTCTCCTCTCGACTCCTACCCATTAGTCGCCCCTTACGACTGGCATGGCTTTCTTGCCGCGGCTGTGTTCTTATCTCTGCGTGCCGAAGACACACACACACATACACACACACACACTCACAAACACACACACACAGGCAAACACGCACGCACACACGCACACACACACGCACACACGCACGCACACACGCACACACACATACACTCACACACACACACGCACACACGCACACACACATACATTCTTCACCTCTCGACTCCTACCTATTAGACGCCTCTTACGATAGGCAGGGCCTTCTTGCCTCGGTCAAGTTCTTATCTCTGCAAGCCGAACTAACACACACACATACTCACACACGCACACACACACGCACACACGCACACACACATACACTCTTTACCTCTCGACTCCTACCCATTAGTCGCCTCTTACGACAGGCAGGAACTTCTTGCCACGGCCGAGTTCTTATCTCTGTGAGCCGAAAGGACACACACACTGACACACACACGCACGCACACACACACACACACACACACACACACACACACAAATACACTCTCCACCTCTCGACTTCTACCCATTAGTCGCCTCTTACGACAGGCATGGCCTTCTTGCTTCGGTCGTATTCTAATTTCTGCAAGCCGAACGGACACACACATACATACACACACACTTACACACGCACACACAAAGGAACACACACACACACACACATACACTCTTCATCTCTCGACTCCTACCAATTAGTCGCTCCTTACAGCAAGCATGGCCTTCTTGCCACGGCTGTATTCTTATCTATGCAAGCCGAACGGACACACACACATACACACACATACTTACACACACACGCACACACGCACACACGCACACACACACATACACTCTTCACCTCTCGACTCCTACCCATTAGTCGCCTTTTACGACAGGCATGGCCTTCTTACCACGGCTGTATTTTTATCTCTGCGAGCCGAAAGGACACACACACACATACACACACACATACACACACATTCACACACACACACACACACGCGCACACACGTACACTCTTCACCTCTCGACTCCAACCCATTAGTCGCCTCTTACGACAGGCATTGACTTCTTGCAACCGCTGTTTTGTTATCTCTGCGAGCCGAAGGGACACACACACATACACACACACACTCACACACACACGCACACACGCACGCACAAATACATTCTTCACCTTTCGACTCCTACCCATTAGTCGCCCCTTACGACTGGCATGGCTTTCTTGCCACAGCTGTTTTTTTATCTCTGCGAGCCGAAGACACACACACACATACACACACACACACACTCACAAACACACACACACACGCAAACAGGCACGCACACACGCACACACACACACGCACACACGCACGCACACACGCACACACACATACACGCACACACGCACACACACATACATTCTTCACCTCTCGACTCCTACCTATTAGTCGCCTCTTACGACAGGCAGGGCCTTCTTGCTTCGGCCGTGTTCTTATCTCTGCAAGCCGAACGGACACACACACATACTCACACACGCACACACACACGCATACACGCACACACACATACAATCTTCACCTCTCGACTCCTACCTATTAGTCGCCTCTTACGATAGGCAGGGTCTTCTTGCCTTGGACAAGTTCTTATCTCTGCAAGCCGAACTAACACACACACATACTCACACACGCACACACACACGCACACACGCACACACACATACACTATTCACCTCCCGACTCCTACTTATTAGTCGAAGCTTACAAGAGGCAGATCCTCCTTGCCTCGGCCGTATTCTTATCTCTGCAAGCCAAATGGACACACACACATACACACACTCACACACGCTCACACACGGACACACGCACACACACATACACTCTTCACCTCTCGACTCCTACCCATTAGTCGCCTCTTAAGACCGGCAGGGCCTTCTTGCCACGGACGTATTCTTATCTCTGCGGGCCGAACGGACACACACACATACTCACACACGCACACACACACGCACACACACACATACACTCTTCACCTCTCGACTCCTACCTATTAGTCGCCCCTTACAACAGGCAGGGTCTTCTTGCCTTGGCCGTATTATTATCTCTGCAAGCCTGACAGACACACAAACATACACACACATTCACACACGCACACACACACGCACACTCGCACACAAACACATACACTCTTCACCTTTCGACTCCTACCTATTAGTCGCCCCTTACAACAGGCAGGGTCTTCTTGCCTTGGCCGTATTATTATCTCTGCAAGCCTGACGGACACACACACATACACACACTCACACACGCACACACACGCACACACGCACACACACACATACACTCTTCACCTTTCGACTCCTACCCATTTGTCGCCCCTTACGACTAGCATGGCTTTCTTGCCACGGCTGTTTTCTTATCTCTGCGAGCCGAAGACGCACACACACATACACACACCCACACACTCACAAAAACACACACACACGCAAACACGAACGCACACACGCACACACACACACGCACACACGCACACACGCACACACGCACACACACATACACGCACACACACATACATTCTTCACCTCTCGACTCCTACCTATTCGTCGCCTCTTACGACAGGCAGGGCCTTCTTGCTTCGGCCGTGTTTTTATCTCTGCAAGCCGAACGGACACACACACATACTCACACACGCACGCACACATACACTCTTCTCCTCTCGACTCCTACCCATTAGTCGCCCCTTACGACTGGCATGGCTTTCTTGCCGCGGCTGTGTTCTTATCTCTGCGAGCCGAAGACACACACACACACATACACACACACACACACACTCACAAACACACACACACACAGGCAAACACGCACGCACACACGCACACACACACGCACACAAGCACGCACACACGCACACACACATACACTCTCACACACACACACACACACACACGCACACACGCACACACACATACATTCTTCACCTCTCGACTCCTACCTATTAGACGCCTCTTACGATAGGCAGGGCCTTCTTGCCTCGGTCAAGTTCTTATCTCTGCAAGCCGAACTAACACACACACACATACTCCCACACGCACACACACACGCACACACGCACACACACATACACTCTTCACCTCTCGACTCCTACCCATTAGTCGCCTCTTACGACAGGCAGGAACTTCTTGCCACGGCCGAGTTCTTATCTCTGTGAGCCGAAAGGACACACACACTGACACACACACGCACGCACACACGCACACACACATACACTCACAAACACACAAACACGCACACACGCACACACACATACATTCTTCACCTCTCGACTCCAACCTATTAGACGCCTCTTACGATAGGCAGGGCCTTCTTGCCTCGGTCAAGTTCTTATCTCTGCAAGCCGAACTAACACACACACATACTCACACACGCACACACACACGCACACACGCACACACACATGCACTCTTCACCTCTCGACTCCTACCTATTAGTCGCCTCTTACGATAGGCAGGGCCTTCTTGCCTCGGTCGTGTTCTTATTTCTGCAAGCCGAACTAACACACACACATACTCACACACTCACAAACACACACAAACACGCACACAAGTACGCACACACGGACACGCACACGCACACACGCACGCACAGACGCACACACACATACACTCACACACACACACGCACACACGCACACACACATACATTCTTCACCACTCGACTCCTACCTATTAGTCGCCTCTTACAACAGGCAGGGCCTTCTTGCCTCGGCCGTGTTCTTATCTCTGCAAGCCGAACGGACACACACACACATACTCACACACGCACACACACACGAACACACGCACACACACACATACACTCTTCACCTCTCGACTCCTACCCATTAGTCGCCCCGTACGATTTGCATGGCCTTCTTGCCACGGCTGTTTTCTTATCTCTGCGAGCAGAAGGGACACACACATACACACACACACACTCACAAACACACACACACTCACAAACACACACACATACACGCAGGCCCACACGCACACACACATACACTCACACACACACAAACACGCACACACGCACACACACATACATTCTTCACCTCTCGACTCCTACCTATTAGTCGCCTCTTAAGACAGGCAGGGCCTTCTTGACTCGGCCGTATTCTTATCTTTGCAACCCGAACGGACACACACACTTACACACACACGCACGCACACACGCACACATACACACACAAACACTCACACATGCACAAACACACGCACACACGCACACACGCACACACGCACACACGCACACACGCACACACACACACACAGATACACTCTTCACCTCTCGACTCCTACCCATTAGTCGCCTCTTACGACAGGCAGGAACTTCTTGCCACAGCCGTGTTCTTATCTCTGAAAGCCGAAAGGACACAGACACACACGCGCACACAAAC
>NW_027311901.1:0-10000 GCF_040954645.1 Diabrotica undecimpunctata | reverse complement strand
ACACACACGCACACACGCACACACACATTCACTCTTCACCTCTCGACTCCTACCCATTGGTCGCCTCTTACGACAGGCAGGAACTTCTTGCTACGGCCGAGTTCTTATCTCTGTGAGCCGAAAGGACACACACACTGACACACACACGCACGCACACACACACACACACACACACAAATACACTCTCCACCTCTCGAGTTCTACCCATTAGTCGCCTCTTACGACAGGCATGGCCTTCTTGCTTCGGTCGTATTCTAATTTCTGCAAGCCGAACGGACACACACATACATACACACACACTTACACACGCACACAAAGGAACACACACACACACACATACACTCTTCATCTCTCGACTCCTACCAATTAGTCGCTCCTTACAGCAAGCATGGCCTTCTTGCCACGGCCGTATTCTTATCTATGCAAGCCGAACGGACACACACACATACACACACATACTTACACACACACGCACACACGCACACACACACATACACTCTTCACCTCTCGACTCCTACCCATTAGTCGCCTTTTACGACAGGCATGGCCTTCTTACCACGGCTGTATTTTTATCTCTGCGAGCCGAAGGGACACACACACACATACACACACACACACACTTACACACGCACAAACACATACACACGTACACACAAACGAACACACGCACACACACAAGTACACTCTTCATCTCTCGACTCCTATCCATTAGTCGCTCCTTACAGCAAGCATGGCCTTCTTGCCTCGGCCGTGTTCTTATCTCTGCAAGCCGAACGGACACACACACATACTCACACACGCACACACACACGCACACACGCACACACGCACACACACACATACACTCTTCACCTCTCGACTCCTACCTATTAGTCGCCTCTTACCATAGGCAGGGCCTTCTTGCCTCGGTCGTGTTCTTATTTCTGCAAGCCGAACTAACACACACACATACTCATACACGCACACACACGCACACAGGCACACACACACATACACTCTTCACCTCTCGACTCCTACCCATTAGTCGCCTCTTACGACAGGCAGGGCCTTCTTGCCACGGCCGTGTTCTTATCTCTGCGAGCCGACCGCACACACACACACTTACACACACACATACACACACACTTACACGCACACATGCAGACGCACACGCACACGCACACGCACACACTCTCCATCTCTCGACTCCTATCCATTAGTCGCCTCTTAAGACAGGCAGGGCCTTCTTGCCACTGACGTATTCTTATCTCTGCGGGCCGAACGGACACACACACACTCACACACACACACACACATACACTCTTAACCTCTCGACTCCTACCCATTAGTCGCCTCTTACGATATTCAGGGACTTCTTGCCACGGACGTATTCTTATCTCTGCAAGCCAAAAGGACACACACACATACTCACACACGCGCACACACACGCACACACGCACACACACATACACTCTTCACCTCTCGACTCCTACCTATTAGTCGCTCCTTACAACTGGAAGGGTCTTCTTGCCACGGCCGAGTTCTTATCTCTGTGAGCCGAACGGACACACACACTGACACACACACGCACGCACACACACACACACACAAATACACTCTTCACCTCTCGACTCCTACCCATTAGTCGCCTCTTACGAAAGGCAGGGCCTTCTTGCCACGGCCGTGTTCTTATCTCTGCAAGCCGAACGGACACACACACATACTCACACACGCACACACACACACACACACAGGCACACACACACACATACACTCTTCACCTCTCGGCTCCTACCCATTAGTCGCCTCTTACGACAGGCAGGGCCTTCTTGCCACGGCCGTGTTCTTATCTCTGCGAGCCTACCGCACACACACACACACTTACACGCACACAGGCACACACGCACACACACACACGCACACGCACACGCACACACTCTCCACCTCTCGACTCCTACCCATTAGTCGCCTCTTACGAAAGGCAAAGCCTTCTTGCCACGGCCGTGTTCTTATCTCTGCAAGCCGAACGGACACACACACATACTCACACACGCACACACACACACACACGCACACAGGCACACACACACACATACATTCTTCACCTCTCGACTCCTACCCATTAGTCGCCTCTTACGATAGGCAGGGCCTTCTTGCCTCGGTCGTGTTCTTATTTCTGCAAGCCGAACTAACACACACACATATTCACACACGCACACACATACGCACACACATACACACACACATACACTCTTCACCTGTCGACTCCTACCCATTAGTCGCCTCCTACGACAGGCAGGAACTTCTTGCCACGGCCGAGTTCTTATCTCTGTGAGCCGAACGGACACACACATACATACACACACACACTTACACACGCACACACAAGGGAACAAACACACACACACATACACATTTTTTATCTCTCGACTCCTACCAATTAGTCGCTCCTTACAGCAAGCATGGACTTCTTGCCACGGCCGTATTCTGATCTATGCAAGCCGAACGGACACACACACATACTCACACACGCACACACACACGCACACACGCACACACACACATACACTCTTCACCTCTCGACTCCTACCCATTAGTCGCCTCTTACGACAGGCAGGGCCTTCTTGCCACGGCCGTGTTCTTATCTCTGCGAGCCGACCGCACACACACACACTCACACACACACATACACACACACTTACACGCACACAGGCACACACGCACACATGCAGACGCACACGCACACGCACACACTCTCCACCTCTCGACTCCTATCCATTAGTCGCCTCTTAAGACAGGCAGGGCCTTCTTGCCACGGACGTGTTCTTATCTCTGCAAGCCGAACGGACACACACACATACTCACACACGCACACACACACACATACACGCACACACACATACACTCTTCACCTCTCGACTCCTACCTATTAGTCGCCTCTTACGATAGGCAGGGCCTTCTTGCCTCGGTCGTGTTCTTATTTCTGCAAGCCGAACTAACACACACACATACTCACACACGCACACACATACGCACACACATACACACACATACACTCTTCACCTGTCGACTCCTACCCATTAGTCGCCTCCTACGACAGGCAGGAACTTCTTGCCACGGCCGAGTTCTTATCTCTGTGAGCAGAACGGACACACACACTGACACACACACGCACGCACACACACACACACACACACACACACACACTTACACACGCACAAACACATACACACGTACACACAAACGAACACACGCACACACACAAGTACATTCTTCACCACTCGACTCCCAGCCATTAGTCGCTCCTTACAGCAAGCATGGCCTTCTTGCCTCGGACGTGTTCTTATCTGTGCAAGCCGAACGGACACACACACATACTCACACACGCACACACACACGCACACACGCACACACACACAAACACTCTTCACCTCTCGACTCCTACCTATTAGTCGCCTCTTACGATAGGCAGGGCCTTCTTGCCTCGGTCGTGTTCTTATTTCTGCAAGCCGAACTAACACACACACATACTCATACACGCACACACACGCACACAGGCACACACACACATACACTCTTCACCTCTCGACTCCTACCCATTAGTCGCCTCTTACGACAGGCAGGGCCTTCTTGCCACGGCCGTGTTCTTATCTCTGCGAGCCGACCGCACACACACACACTCACACACACACATACACACACACTTACACGCACACAGGCACACACGCACACATGCAGACGCACACGCACACGCACACACTCTCCACCTCTCGACTCCTATCCATTAGTCGCCTCTTAAGACAGGCAGGGCCTTCTTGCCACGGACGTGTTCTTATCTCTGCAAGCCGAACGGACACACACACATACTCACACACGCACACACAAACACATACACGCACACACACATACACTCTTCACCTCTCGACTCCTACCTATTAGTCGCCTCTTACGATAGGCAGGGCCTTCTTGCCTCGGTCGTGTTCTTATTTCTGCAAGCCGAACTAACACACACACATACTCACACACGCACACACATTCGCACACACATACACACACATACACTCTTCACCTGTCGACTCCTACCCATTAGTCGCCTGCTACGACAGGCAGGAACTTCTTGCCACGACCGAGTTCTTATCTCTGTGAGCAGAACGGACACACACACTGACACACACACGCACGCACACACACACACAAATACACTCTTCACCTCTCGACTCCTACCCATTAGTCGCCTCTTACGGAAGGCAGGGCCTTCTTGCCACGGCCGTGTTCTTATCTCTGCGGGCCGAACGGACACACACACACTCACACACACACACGCACGCTCACACGCAGACACACACACGCACACACGCACACCCACACGCACACTCACACACTCTCCACCTATCGACTCCTACCTATTAGTCGCCTCTTACGACAGGCAGGGCCTTCTTGCCTCGGCCGTGTTCTTATCTCTGCAAGCCGAACGGACACACACACATACTCACACACGCACACACACACATACACGCACACACACATACACTCTTCACCTCTCGACTCCTACCTATTAGTCGCCTCTTACGATAGGCAGGGCCTTCTTGCCTCGGTCGTGTTCTTATTTCTGCAAGCCGAACTAACACACACACATACTCACACACGCACACACATACGCACACACATACACACACATACACTCTTCACCTGTCGACTCCTACCCATTAGTCGCCTCCTACGACAGGCAGGAACTTCTTGCCACGGCCGAGTTCTTATCTCTGTGAGCAGAACGGACACACACACTGACACACACACGCACGCACACACACACACACACACAAATACACTCTTCACCTCTCGACTCCTACCCATTAGTCGCCTCTTACGGAAGGCAGGGCCTTCTTGCCACGGCCGTGTTCTTATCTCTGCAAGCCGAACGGACACACACACATACTCACACACGCACACACACACACACGCACACAGGCACACACACACACACACATACACTCTTCACCTCTCGACTCCTACCTATTAGTCGCCTCTTACGATAGGTAGGGCCTTCTTGCCTCGGTCGTGTTCTTATTTCTGCAAGCCGAACGGACACACAAACATACTCACATACGCACACACACACGCACACACGCACACACACACATACACTCTTCACCTCTCGACTCCTACCTATTAGTCGCCACTAACGATAGGCAGGGCCTTCTTGCCTCGGTCGTGTGCTTATTTCTGCAAGCCGAACTAACACACACACATACTCACACACGCACACACACACGCACACAGGCACACCCACACACACATACACTCTTCACCTCTCGACTCCTACCCATTAGTCGCCTCTTACGACAGGCAGGGCCTTCTTGCCACGGCCGTGTTCTTATCTCTACGAGCCGACCCCACACACACACACTCACACACACATACACACACATTTTCACGCACACAGGCACACACGCATACACGCACACGCAAACGCACACGCACACGCACACGCACACGCACACACTCTCCACCTCTCGACTCCTATCCATGAGTCGCCTCTTAAGACAGGCAGGGCCTTCTTGCCACGGACGTAATCTTATCTCTGCAGGCCGAACGGACACACACACACTCACACACACACACACATACACTCTTAACCTCTCGACTCCTACCCTTTAGTCGCCTCTTACGACATTCAGGGACTTCTTGCCATGGACGTATTCTTATCTCTGCGAGCCGAACGGACATACACACACACTCACACACACACGCACGCTCTCACGCAGACACACACACGCACACACGCACACGCACACGCACATGCACACACTCTCCACCTCTCGACTCCTACCTATTAGTCGCCTCTTACGACAGACAGGGCCTTCTTGCCTCGGCCGTGTTCTTATCTCTGCAAGCCGAACCGACACAGATACATACTTACACACGCACACACACACGCACACACGCACACACACATGCACTCTT
Organism: Diabrotica undecimpunctata; assembly: GCF_040954645.1. NCBI lineage: Eukaryota > Metazoa > Arthropoda > Insecta > Coleoptera > Chrysomelidae > Diabrotica > Diabrotica undecimpunctata. The sequence goes on along the minus strand of NW_027311901.1, from coordinate 4,057 downwards.
TACCTCTCGACTCCTACCTATTAGTCGCCCCTTACAACAAGCAGGGCCTTCTTGCCACAGCCATGTTCTTATCTCTGCGAGCCGAACGGACATACACACACACTGACACACACACGCACGCTCACACGAAGATACACACACGCACACACGCACACGCACACGCACACACTTTCCACCTCTCGACTCCTACCTATTAGTCGCCTCTTAGGACAGGCAGGGCCTTCTTGCCACGGCCGTGTTCTTATCTCTGTGAGCAGAACGGACACACACACTGACACACACACGCACGCACACACACACACAAATACACTCTTCACCTCTCGACTCCTACCCATTAGTCGCCTCTTACGGAAGGCAGGGCCTTCTTGCCACGGCCGTGTTCTTATCTCTGCGAGCCTACCGCACACACACACACACTTACACGCACACAGGCACACACGCACACACACACACGCATACGCACACGCACACGCACACACTCTCCACCTCTCCACTCCTACCTATTAGTCGCCTCTTAGGACAGGCAGGGCCTTTTTGCCTCGGCCGTGTTCTTATCTCTGCAAGCCAAACGGACATACACACATACACACACACTCACACACGCACACTCACGCACACAGGCACACACACACACACATACATTCTTCACCTCTCGGCTCCTATCCATTAGTCGCCTCTTACGACATTTAGGGACTTTTTGCCACGGACGTATTCTTATCTCTGCAAGCCGAACGGACACACACACATACTTACACACGCACACACACACGCACACACGCACACACACGTACACTCTTCACCTCTCGACTCCTACCAATTAGTCGCCTCTTACGATAGGCAGGGCCTTCTTGCCTCGGTCGTGTTCTTATTTCTGCAAGCCGAACTAACACACACACATACTTACACACGCACACACAGACGCACACACACACACACACACAAATACACTCTTCACCTCTCGACTCCTACCCATTAGTCGCCTCTTACGGAAGGCAGGGCCTTCTTGCCACGGCCGTGTTCTTATCTCTGCGGGCCGAACGGACACACACACACTCACACACACACGCACGCTCACACGCAGACACACACACGCACACACGCACACCCACACGCACACTCACACACTCTCCACCTCTCGACTCCTACCTATTAGTCGCCTCTTACGACAGGCAGGGCCTTCTTGCCTCGGCCGTGTTCTTATCTCTGCAAGCCGAACTAACACACACACATACTCACACACGCACACACATACGCACACACATACACACACATACACTCTTCACCTGTCGACTGCTACCCATTAGTCGCCTCCTACGACAGGCAGGAACTTCTTGCCACGGCCGAGTTCTTATCTCTGTGAGCAGAACGGACACACACACTGACACACACACGCACGCACACACACACACACAAATACACTCTTCACCTCTCGACTCCTACCCATTAGTCGCCTCTTACGGAAGGCAGGGCCTTCTTGCCACGGCCGTGTTCTTATCTCTGCGAGCCTACCGCACACACACACACACTTACACGCACACAGGCACACACGCACACACACACACGCATACGCACACGCACACGCACACACTCTCCACCTCTCCACTCCTACCTATTAGTCGCCTCTTAGGACAGGCAGGGCCTTCTTGCCTCGGCCGTGTTCTTATCTCTGCAAGCCAAACGGACATACACACATACACACACACTCACACACGCACACTCACGCACACAGGCACACACACACACACACACATACATTCTTCACCTCTCGGCTCCTATCCATTAGTCGCCTCTTACGACATTTAGGGACTTTTTGCCACGGACGTATTCTTATCTCTGCAAGCCGAACGGACACACACACATACTTACACACGCACACACACACGCACACACGCACACACACGTACACTCTTCACCTCTCGACTCCTACCAATTAGTCGCCTCTTACGATAGGCAGGGCCTTCTTGCCTCGGCCGTATTCTTATCTCTGCAAGCCAAACGGACATACACACATACACACACACACACACGCACACTCACGCACACAGGCACACACACACATACATTCTTCACCTCTCGGCTCCTACCCATTAGTCGCCTCTTACGACAGGCAGGGCCTTCTTGCCACGGCCGTGTTCTTATCTCTGCGAGCCTACCGCACACACACACACTTACACGTACACAGGCACACACGCACACACACACACGCACACGCACACGCACACGCACACACTCTCCACCTCTCGACTCCTATCCATTAGTCGCCTCTTACGACATTCAGGGACTTCTTGCCACGGACGTATTCTTATCTCTGCAAGCCGAACGGACACACTCACACACACACGCAGACACACACACGCACACACGCACACGCACACGCACACGCACACACTCTCCACCTCTCCACTCCTACCTATTAGTCGCCTCTTAGGACAGGCAGGGCCTTCTTGCCTCGGCCGTGTTCTTATCTCTGCAAGCCGAACGGACACACACCTACTCACACACGCACACACACACGCACACACATACACTCTTAACCTCTCGACTCCTACCCATTAGTCGCCTCTTACGACATTCAGAGACTTCTTGCCACGGACGTATTCTTATCTCTGCAAGCCGAACGGACACACACACATACTCACACACGCGCACACACACGCACACACGCACACACACATAAACTCTTCACCTCTCGACTCCTACCTATTAGTCGCCCCTTACAACAGGCAGGGCCTTCTTGCTACAGCCATGTTCTTATCTCTGCGAGCCGAACGGACATACACACACACTCACAAACACACGCACGCTCACACGCAGACACACACGCACACACGCAGACGGACACGCACACACATACACTCTTCACCTCTCGACTCCTACCCATTATTCGCATCTTACGACGGGCAGGAACTTCTTGCCACGGCCAAGTTCTTATCTCTGTGAGCCGAACGGACACACACATACATACACACACACACTTACACACGCACACACAAGGGAACAAACACACACACACATACACATTTTTTATTTCTCGACTCCTACCAATTAGTCGCTCCTTACAGCAAGCATGGCCTTCTTGCCACGGCCGTATTCTTATCTATGCAAGCCGAACGGACACACACACCCATACACACACACACACACTTACACACGCACAAACACATACACACGTACACACAAACGAACACACGCACACACACAAGTACACTCTTCATCTCTCGACTCCTATCCATTAGTCGCTCCTTACAGCAAGCATGGCCTTCTTGCCTCGGCCGTGTTCTTATCTCTGCAAGCCGAACGGACACACACACATACTCACACACGCACACACACACGCACACACGCACACACACACATACACTCTTCACCTCTCGACTCCTACCTATTAGTCGCCTCTTACGATAGGCAGGGCCTTCTTGCCTCGGTCGTGTTCTTATTTCTGCAAGCCGAACTAACACACACACATACTCATACACGCACACACACGCACACAGGCACACACACATACACTCTTCACCTCTCGACTCCTACCCATTAGTCGCCTCTTACGACAGGCAGGGCCTTCTTGCCACGGCCGTGTTCTTATCTCTGCGAGCCGACCGCACACACACACTCACACACACACATACACACACACTTACACGCACACAGGCACACACGCACACATGCAGACGCACACGCACACGCACTTGCACACACTCTCCATCTCTTGACTCCTATCCATTAGTCGCCTCTTAAGACAGGCAGGGCCTTCTTGCCACGGACGTATTCTTATCTCTGCGGGCCGAACGGACACACACACACTCACACACACACACACACATACACTCTTAACCTCTCGACTCCTACCCATTAGTCGCCTCTTACGATATTCAGGGACTTCTTGCCACGGACGTATTCTTATCTCTGCAAGCCAAACGGACACACACACATACCCACACACGCGCACACACACGCACACACGCACACACACATACACTCTTCACCTCTCGACTCCTACCTATTAGTCGCCCCTTACAACTGGCAGGGTCTTCTTGCCACAGCCATGTTCTTATCT